>NW_019524797.1:591230-653193 GCF_002814215.2 Seriola lalandi dorsalis
CACACACACACACACACACACACACACACACACACACACACACACACACACACACACACACACACCTGTTTCCTCCCTGACACATCCAGGGAAACAAGAGCAGGCAGGATCCCTGGCTGTCCAAGCAGCTGACGAGCTACATCAGAGGTAAACTGTTTATCATCACTGATGTCCAGGTGCTGCAAACAAACAAGCAAGAGATAGCGTTCTTCTCAAAGCATAATAAAAAAAAATAGAAACAAGTTTAACAATAAGCAATAGCACACAGCGCAACACTCAACACTCAGCTCCACCCTTCGACTAACCTGCAATACATCCAGCTGGTGTATGACTCCCAGCAGCTGGGCAGTACTCATCTCCAGCCTCTTCAGCTGGTGCAGTGTTAGCGAGCGCAGCCGCTCCTTCAGGCCTAGCAGCGGACTGAGGTTGGTGATTGAGGTGTTGGAGAGATCAAGGCTCTCAAGTCGAGGCAGGGAACACACGTCAACTAGCCCAGAGTCATAGAAGTCTACATTGGCTAGAGAGAGAGAGCGAAGGCCCTGGAGGGAGCTGAAGCGATACCGGATCGGTTCCTCCAAAGAGGACATGGTGAGACCTGTTAAGCCAAGTCGCTGGAGGGACTCCTGCAGGGTGTTGGAGAAAAGCGAAACAAAACAATTTTATTTTATTTCATTGTAGTGTGAGGAAAGGGTGGTTACCTAACACATGTTAACATACTCTCACTTTACCTGACAGTATTTATTGGTGGCCAGTCCCTGTAGAATATCATGAATAGTGAGGTCTGCATTGACCCTGGCAGCATCCAGCTCCAACAGTCTGTGAGGGCACAGAGCTTTCTGGAAGGCTTCTGCAGAGATACGCGCCGTACGGATGCAGGCTCGTCTCAGACGCAGGTATTCGCAGTTCCGAAATACACCCACTGTGCTGTCATTCAGCAGACCTGTACCATAATGAACTTGTGTTAAAGTTTATCTTTGGGTCCATGCAGGACTCAACAGGACTGAGCTTTGCACAATAGTGCCTCTGTTTATCTAGGGAAGGATTTTAGTTTATGTGACAACATACCATTAGGTTAAGTCGCTCAAAGATTTCACACTTTTTTCCCCCCTTTTCTTAGAAGGGTATAGAATCTGTCAAAAGACACTCAGGAGATGTATATAAGTTGGGATTTTTTTATTTTCGTCAAGATGATAGTTCAGGTTGATATCTGACAGTTCCACAAGTAAAAATTAAAAGCAAAAAGCCGGAACATAGATCTTGTGGTGGTTGTTGTCTGCTCAGGAGTGTCCTGTGAGGTCAAGGTTTTACCTTCTGTGGCCATCTTGGCCAGCAGCTGGTCTGCTAGCTCCTGTGGGAAGAGAACAGCCTCTCTGAAGCACAGGGAGCCGTCAGGGCGCTTCACACAGAAAAACTCCAGATTCTGGCTCACATAGGTCAGGCACAGGTCTGTCAGAGCCGCTGGAGATGCCTCATCCTGAAAACACAAAGATGATGTTTGATAATGTAGATGCAGTTAATCAACATCATTTATTGTTGTGCAATTTCCAGTAATAACATGAGCACTTAAAAAGATGACACCTGAAGGCAAACCGAAGCTTACCGTGCTTAGGGAACTGCAGGCCATGGTCATGGCTTTTTAAAAAAAAAAAAAAATCACTCTAGTATTAGCTTATGCAATCGAGACTGGTGTCTTTTTTCACCACGAAAAACTACCGCTAAAGTAGCTAGCTGTCGAGCGGCTCCGTTTTAAGCCGCTTCAGTTCGCAGTGTTCACCTGTCTGGGAGCCTGATGTTATGCTAATCTATCACCGACCAGCGTTAGCGGCGAACCAGCTAGCTAGCTCACTTGTTGTTGCTTCCGTTGTGGGAAATCGCTCTCCGTGCAAACATGAAGACAGCAGTCTGCAAAGGCGGAATTCATGTTTTAAAAAAAAGATATTGACTAATCAGTGCGACTACCGAAGCTCTGAATTCAGGTACCGAGTGAGGGATATAGTTTTCACGGGGAGCTGCTAGGTCTATTTTTGACTAGACTAGACAGACCGTAAATAAAGGTCACAGCACTGGAAGTACATTAGGAAGGGGGCTGGACTACGGAAGCCTGTTAGGGAAGGTTATGAAACTAGGAACACATATGAACATGCTGTTCTCCCTTTCTTTCAATGGAAATCTACTACATGACTAGCTGTAGTTGTTTTTTTATAACAACTTAACGATTAACGGTAATCAACTCTATTCTATTGTGTTGTTTATGTGAAAAAAAAACAAACATCGTATCGCATTGTAACATCGCTTTTTAACTCGTTCACCAAGGTCACAAGTAGCAGTGGATGTGGTGGGAGCTAAGCCTCCAACACATGTGATTGTTGTAAAATTAAAACGCAGAGGTGCAAGCTGAAATATGGCTGGACTTGTAAACTTTAAAGATGAGAATGAGGTGAAGCAGTTTTTGGACAATCTGGGAGTGGAGTACAGCTTCCAGTGCTACAAAGAGAAGGATCCTGAAGGTAACATACTTCTACTGTTCACATCACTGTTGCTGCTTAAGCTCAGCTCGAAAATGCAAACTAAAATGTTCGATTTGTGTTAGTTATGTTTCCCTCATTGTGTTTCCATCATGTTTTTCTTAGGGTGCCAAAGGCTCGCGGACTACTTGGAAGGGGTGAAAAAAAACTATGAGAATGCAGCACAAGTGCTCAAACATAACTGTGAAACACATGGACATGGAGAGAGCTGCTATAAACTGGGCGCTTACCATGTCACAGGAAAAGGTAATGTGGCTTACCTTTGCAATGTGGCTTATTGCTCTCCTTTTTTTTTTTTTTACCCTCTTTGGTGTTTGGGACGAAATTCTAGATGTTGACAACAGGTTGAAACTACTGATAAGCAAATCATCTACTGATACTTTGCTTGTATGCTATAATGTAAGCAAAGTACAATGTATGTTACTGATCACAGTGAGAGATAAAGTTTTATAAGCAAAATACAAATATTCGCTGTTTAATATTAATAATGATAATAATAATAATGTAGTAAAAAAATCAGAATATTGTTTAAATGTGAACACAACAATAGTTTAATTTAATTCTTTAAATTTGTGCTTTTAATTTTGATACTTAGGTACATTTTAGTGTACTTTTGCTTACATAAAATCGTGACTGCATCAGGGAGGGATTTGAATATCTTCTACATTACTTATCTTCATAAGATGCATAAAGGTCTGCATATACACCTCTGTTAATCTCCTAAATATTTCCACCAGGTGGAGTGACCGAGTGTCTGAAAACAGCCTACTCCTGCTTTATGCGCTCCTGCAACACCGGAGGAAAGAAGTCTGTAGATGCCTGCCATAACGTTGGTCTGTTAGCCCATGATGGACGAGCTATGGACGGGGGACCTGACCTAACGGCTGCCCGGCAATACTATGAGAAGGCCTGTGCTGGTGGCTTTGCTCCGTCATGCTTTAACCTCAGTGCTTTGTTCATTGAGGGTAATTCCAAAGGGCTGGCACCAGATATGACTCTAGCTTTGAAGTATGCTAACAGGGCTTGTGAGCTGGGACATGTATGGGGCTGCGCAAATGCAAGTCGCATGTACAAACTGGGGGATGGTACAGAGAAGAATGAGAAGAAAGCAGAGGAGCTGAAGAATCGAGCGAGGGAACTGCATGGTTTAGAGAAAGAAAGGCAGCTCAAATTTGCAGAGTGAATGTGACACTCTATCATATTATCATTGTTTTGATTTTGATGCACGTGTTAAGTCAGTTTGTTTGAGTGAACAAGTATATGTGTATACAAACAAAACCTGGTCTTGGGGTTCAAAGGTCAGAGATGATCTGTTGTTTAAAAGCAGAATGGTGAAATGGATGTGTGCAACCTCATTACAGTCTATAGACTGACATTCAGGGAGCAGTGTTAACTTGACTATTTGTATTAGTAGATTTCAGAGAAATGTGTACAATAAATGTAAAAACAATAAAATGAATATTGACTCGGATACAAAAGTTGGTTGTTAGTTATGCTTTTGTCGATGGTCTTTGATAAAGAAATGTTTAGGCCCAACTCTAGGTTTAAAGGGCAGTTTGAAATCTCATATTATCAAGTGCATCCTTCAAACGGTACTGTGTGTATGTTATTACCTCCACCATGGAGTTTATGATTTCACCTATGTCTGTTTATGTTGGCTTGTTTATTTGTCAGCAGGATTGCACTGATTACACAAGTACTGAACCGATTTGCACTGAAGTTGGTGGAGGGACTGGGCATGGGCCACAGAAGAACATATTACGTTTTGGGGGCAGATCCAGATCATTTACTATGAAATTGAGTGTCCTTCTACATAGTATAGAGTATGCTGCTATTAGAATACAAAATGTGATATTATTTTCTTTCAACAAAACTTCATAGTAATTGACAAACTAGTGGAAAATTGCACTGTTGCATTAAAATGTGAAGCTCTGGAGAACTCGACTATATCAGTGATGAGCAAAATGTGATTAAAACAGGCGAACATCATTTTGACATTATTAACTGTGGGATTTTGTCTATAAAACACACTTGTACATAATACTGGACACTTTCGCAATCACGAGAGCTTGTGTGGATAAGACGATGGTTGGACCACAAGAGGGAGTCAGAATCGAACACATGAACTTTGCGCCCGTTTCAAATCTCACAGGGCGCTTTTCCCCTCTACACAAGACCAGGGGTCTGCGAGTCCTATCTATCCAGATTTGAATCGACACTGTATTAAGAAATTGAAAATACTGTTGACAGTGACAAAATATGTCTATTTTTAATAAAGAACTGAACTAAGCCGGGCTGCTGTAGATGATGGGTGAACTGGTCCGCTCTCTCGCTGGAAGCTCCGCCCGTTTGCTGTGCGTCTTCCTCAGCCCTCATTCAAAACAGAGGACAGCTGTTGCTAAGCGCATCGTCGTGTCCTGAGCGTTAGCCTAAAAACTGTTAGCTGTCTGCTTTATTCTGATGTACCCACTGGAATATCAGGAGAAGAAAGAAGAATACCGCGCACTTCGGTGAGTTACTGGACAATATAAGGCAAAGTTTGTTATCGTTTGCGACATCATTTAGAAAATCCCTCCCCAGTCGTCGATATAGTTAGCTAACGTAACATTAAGCCCCACGAACGGTTTGGGTGTGTTTGTTTTTATGGGCAGGATGCTCCCTTATCAGAGTAAATCGGCATCCATCAAGAGGAGGGGGACATGGAGGCGTGCAAACACCGGGACTGGTCCGGTTCTTGCAATGCAGACTATCTGTAGCTGGGTGCAGTAGTTTATTGTAGCCATTATTTTATTTTCCTCCTCCACCCACGTGAAGACACAGTCGCCCCACCACACACCAAGAAGCAGCACCGAGGAGTTTGATATAATGCTAGTAATAAATCATGCGCTCCCTTACCAAGCTAACGTTTCAAGCTAGCGTGAGTTAAAACATGCTAATATGGAAACCGTTGAGAAAAGAGTGAGGTTAGTCAGTGAGTTAGCGTTTTGTGACTCCTGTGCAGTCTTACTTTTATTTACTATAGTCGCTACACAGTTTGCTTCTGTTTAGGGAGACGGGGGGACTTTCTGTCGACCAATTTTTGCTGTTAGCCCAGCAGAGCTCATTTAGCAACCATACCTACTGCAGGCGCTCTGCTCAGGATAGCTCATTGGCGGTGAACCCCCTGCACAGTTAACCTCCAGGGAGTGCTTTGGGTGTGGCGTGGGTTCACCCACGAACAATACAGTGTACAGTCATAGTCTATCTTGTCTCAGCTGTAGCACGTCTTGGTTGCAGAAAAGCCACAACAGACGAGTCGTGAGGTTATGTTTTGGGTCTGGTGACCATCAGTTTTCTCCCTGAAAATATTTAAATGAGGGGAACTTTCAGAGCATGAAAAAGAGTATCCTCCCAAGTTCAGTTTCTTAAATAAGCCTTTCACATTTGACTAACAGCAGTCAACAGTCTATTATACATAGCTCTCTACCTGCATTAATGTAATCTAATTTGTCGATCATTAATATCACTTTGAATAAGTGATAGCCTTTTATTTCCTGTAATTCTAAACCATACACGCCATGGTTCAGAATTAATATACAGACCTAACATTTTTCAAACTTTAGGATGTATCTTAGCTGTTCTATCACAGCTGAGATGAAGCTATGTTGACCATTTCTTGACAAATTAATCTGTGAATGGTCCTGTAACAGTGGTCACAGTTGCATGTTAATTTGTGAACCCAGGAATATTTGCAAACATGCCCTGGTAGGTTATCTGTAGATAATATAAACTAACCCACTCACACATGAGTGAGTGGGGCAGTTCTATCAGCTGTCAAGCAGAATTAATTTAAGGCTGAATTCACGCCCTTCATTATTAGTCCGCCGTTTTTCTTAAACAAAGCCTCCCTCTGCTCAAACCTCCCATCTAACACATTCATTGTCAATGTCCTGTGTGACGTCGCTGTTGCACGCCCCTCTCACCCCATTTTAAAGGGGTCTAAGGAATGTTCCATATCGATATTTAGTATGGCTGTGTGGAGCTGCTGTTCTCAACACTTAACATATGACCCAGAGGTCACTGGTTCAGACTCATGACTTGCGTGCTTTTACAGTGCTGCGGTGTAGTGTTTTGCAGGAAAGGCACGAACAATCTCATGTGGCTTCAGCAGTCTTCTTTGATTGGTTAAATAGATGCAGAACGTATTTATTCATTAGATAGTCTTCAAAATTGCAGTCATACCAGTTCTGAAAGCATTGTTTGATTGAGTGGTCAGATAATACTACAGTCAAAGTTTAGCCCAAAATAGGAGATGAAACCTAATTCTTTCCAAATGTCGGAGGTCTTCAGTCCTCCACATGTCAGAGAAAGAATCTGTTTGGAATTCCTTTTGGTTTTTATTTCATCTGATTCAGACTGAACCAAAGGAGAATACTTCTAGTTTTTATAATTTATCAGAGAAAGTTTAGTCTGCAGGACAGACAGTCTGCAGGTCAGTAGGTGTAAAGGGTACATCTGAAATGTTTACCCAAGTAGTCTTAGTACTAGGGCTTAGGTTTTAATCCAATAAAATATGGTTGATTCAGTATTATATCCATCATGCACATTTGCACTGTGCGTCTTAAGCAACACAAGCCCCATCTGTACGCCTATTTACAAATGCTGCATTGAATTATAATTGTGTATTTTCGGGTTTATCTTGTTCTTGGTTTCTCTTCCTGACTAAACAAAAACGTCATGTTGAGTAACTGTTGCTTGCCAACAGAAACAGTGTGAGCACCTGGAGGTTTTGCTGAAGCTCACTCAGTTAGAGCACTGTTTTTATTTTTAATTACAATACTTTGCGTATAACACATAATCATCTACTGCTAAATTCTTTGTCTTTTCAAGTGTGTAAGCCAAAAGTTCTTAATCAAAACATGTGTTCATGTTGTATTTAGAAGGAGAAAAATCATTCAGATGATTTATGTTCATAGATGCAATTCCAGTTTTTCTGTCTCTGAATGATAACACCTACTTGGATAAGACTCTTTTCAGAAAATGTCCCTTGGTAACTGTACATACCACCTCCACCTTCCGGGCCCAGCTAATCCCAGAGATGCCTTGTGTACGTGAGCCCATCTGTTCAGTACTGTGGTGTAGCTGCTCTGTCCAAGGCCTGCAAATGTGATTAGTTAGAGATTACATCTGTGTGTGTGAAATGAAACTCCCCTTTCAGAATCGGAGCTGTGTGTTTATAAGAGAAAGGGATAAAACACTATAGGGCTTTTGTGTCATCAGGTTCAGCCCCTGGTGTTTCTCAGGTTATGTTTGTCCGCTCTCCAATACATCATGTTCACTGCACAGTTTATGCAAAATGTTCCTAGAAGCAGTTATCTTGTAGCCTCCCTCTGGGTCCTGTACATATTCTAGAAGCGTTTTAGTCTGCATCAAGTTTTTTCTCTGTGACCTCCAAACAGTGCTGTTGCTCAGTTGCCAGGGTAACTTTATGCGTGCGTCTGGCACATCCATAAAGCACAGATGGAGCTGCGAAGTCACATGTCGTCACATTCTTCCTCTGATGCCTTCCCAGCCTTGGCTCTGTCACTACAAGAAGAAATTAAAAGTTAGTAATCTGTATCGACTCCATAAAGCTTTCTCTAATACTACTTGGAGTAATATAAAACGTCCCTGAGCTTGACAAGTTGTGTTGAAACACTGATAATAATGTTGCATACAATGTGTGTTTGACATTGACTTTTTATATATTAGGTGTTTCTAATCTTGCTGGCAGTTGGTTGAAGTGGGTGTTGTAGATGTGAGCTTGGCTAGCACCTGACTAGCTGACTGTGTGAGAAGGAGATAAAAGACAAGGATAATTTGTGACAGTGTTAAACTCAGAAATCTCAGTGGCAGGCACTACTTCACCATGTAGATTGAGCAACGTGCCTTTTTTGTTGTACACAGAACACCATTAGAGGAAGTAGTGCAAAAGTGCCTCTTCTTATTGTTATGAGTGTATTGCCATGTGGTTCCTGCTGTGTTGTAATCACAGCTCTTGTGTAGGGGAAGTAGCCACCACCAAGAGCAGTCAAACACAAACAGTGTTGATATGGAGACTGTACATAGAGGGTCACTCGTGACTGATGCCTGAATCTCTCTCACACAGAGACACAAACCCTGTGAAACACATGCCACAGTAGGCTGAGCAGTGGCAGGAGGCCTGGAGTTTTGAGGACATTTTAGCCTTAATTTAACCACTAAAGGGACTGACTCACACATGAAGGGCTACACAACGAGTGGACTGCTGCACAACTTTGTCTCCCTTGTCCCTCTCCCCTCTCTAGTTCCTTGCTTCTTCTTTGTGTTTCTTTGCTCTCACTTTCTTTTTCACTTTGCTTTCTTGTTGTGAGTGGGACTGATGCTATTTTTGTCCTGTCATGGCTGCCTAAGTTTCGTTCTGTCTAATTATTGTCTATTAGGCAGTATCCCTACCAATGTGTTGATATAGTATATTACTTTAACCAACTCTCAATTTTGTGCCAACCTTCGGTATATGACAGTGTTTAATACTTGGTGTGCGCAACACAGTTTGGTAACTCAAATAGTATTTAAGAGTGATATCAAGCCCTACTTGTAAACAGGTCATGGTTGTACGGAGCTGTGCTGAGCCATAACGGATCTCAAGCGGCAGATCTCCTCTGACCTTATCAGTTATAATTGCTCTCTCACTGCCATCCATTCTGCTGAATAACTTTAGTTGCTGTTGGTCCTTACTGTCTTGAACATGCAGCTGGAGACAGGATTTTATATTATTTATTATAAATGCATTTCTGGAGATAGACAGTAGAAGTCTAACCAGAGCATTGACATAAAAATATTGAATTTGATGTAATTATGATACTTTTAGCTCTCTCCTAACATGCTTTTGAGTTTGGCTGCTCTTTTTACTCTACTGAATTCAGCATTAGGTTGACTTGCAAAAATGTTATCTTATAATGCAGCTGTGAGTGTGTGTGTTATGTAGTTGCAGCTAGTGTTAAAATGTCTGTCTAGTTTTTGCTGATGTGGCCTTCTTCATCTGCAAAATATTGCCTTTTTATATTGCAGTTATCCATAATCAGTTGGAATCTTATCAGGTGGGAACAGATGAAAATAACAGGGATTACAAATGTAGACTGCCTGTTAGCCTCTACTATTTGAGAGAGGCTTTCAATACTAAAGATATATGCAAAATTAGATCTTCTCCTCCTAAAGCTTTGTCCCTGAAGTCCACCATTCGCTCCCTCTGACTCTAAACAGATCCTATCAAAGTGGAAACATGGCTGTGTACCGAGCAGGTTGTAGTCTGACTATTTGTTATGCTGGCTCAAGACAAAATGGGAATGTCTCAGCGAACTGGCTTTATTCTAATTCCTGCTTGTCCACCTCCTGGATGGTTCTTGCATGTCTTTTCATCTGTGTGCATTTGCATCCATGTCTATGCATGTGTGTATCTCTTTTTTTTTTTTAAATCTATGTATTTTAAAGTCAACATCCGCTCAGCTCACCCAACTAATGTTAGCCAAGGTTGGTGTGTCAGGTTGTAGGCGTTTGGATTCATGAGGTCAGGGGTCAAAGGTGAGTTCAGGGACAAGGGGCCACGCCTTTAAGGCATGCAGAATACCAGCTACGAGGGTCTTGCTCCACCTGACACTTTCAGGCTGGTTCTTTGACTTCTGTTTCATGTGACATTTTCCCTGCATATTCTGAATATTCTCACTAGCGGAAGTTTCATTAGAGGACCAAATGCAGAGTGCAAAACAAGCCAACAATGGTTTGCTTATATGGCAAGAATGGCAACTGCCTTGAGATTTTATGATTTGCAACTTAGTAGGGCTGTACGATATGAAAAAAAAAAAATCATATTGCGATTATTTTGGCAGATATGCTGATATGCAATTTCTGTTGGAATGGTTATTTCTGCATTTAATTTTCATTGAAAAAATATAGAAAATGATAATTACCAAACAAACATGTTCCTTTGCGTCTGGAGAATATGATTTGTAGGCCGGGGCATTTCTGTAGCACCACAATGCTTATGGTGCTAACAATGCAAAACAATGTTGTAACACATTTTACCACTATCCTTCGATTTTTTTTTTTTGCAGATTCTGCAATTTGTATATTGCACTTGGCCATATCGTGATTTCAATCATACCTTGATTAATTTTGCAGCTGTACAACTTAGGCTATATCTTAGTAACAAAAACATGTTTGTTGACAAAATGCTAAGCTGGGCTAGATAAGGAATGAAAGCCCTGGTTTTCCCTCACTGATTTAAAAACGTGGTGGTCAAAATATTAAGTTTTATGCAGGGGTATTCTATTAGACTGAATTGGTTTTAACCGAGTGTAACCAAATAAGTAACTACAAAGTGTGTGTGTTTCCAATCGTAAACTTTATTCTCTGGTTTGGACAGTCAGATTCAACAGCATTTAAAATGTGCCTGAGCAATAAGTTGCATGATTCCTGCTCTTACTACACTGGACCATTGCGTGTGTGTGTGTGCTCAGGTGTTTTGAGTAAAATGGGTGTTGGGACTATTTTGCCATTGTTGTTCAGCAGATACAGAATGAGGACCAGGTCATAATCCCCCCCACTGGCCCAGCTGAATGTAAACATACAGATGCCGCACCCTTCCACTTCCCTTGCATATTGTCCTGATCCACCAGTCTGTATCAGTCTCTGTGGTCTCAACACAGCCTCATCTATCTGTCGAAACCTCTGTGTTTTGGCTTGGGAACTAAACTGAGAGCTGAGCCTTGGTTATGTCATGGAAACTTGTGAACTTGGTCTTGAACCCTGCCAAAGACAATAGATAAAATACAAACAAACATGATTACACCTCTCTCCTCCTTTTGTTCCATCTTCCTTTTGTTTCTTCTTCTCCCAACATTTTCTTTTGTACTCTTTCCTCCACATCAGACATCAGTGTCAGGCACACAGTACACAGTGGGCTTTTTGCCTTAAGAACACTATGAATATAAGGCTTTATCCTCACCACCTGTTCTGCTCTTTGCCTTCCTTTTTACTGTCCAGCGCCTCTGTGATGAATGAAAGGTGATGATTCATTTCTTAAGCAGATGTATTCTCTGTGTCATCTTAAGGACTCCATTTAGACCTGTGTGTGACTGAGACAACCTGTTTCCTGTCGCCTTTTGTCAGGTCTCCCACAGGTCGAGTCTTGACATGTAGACAGAGACTTGCACTCACATGCCTGCAGTTTCACATTTTACATTGCAACTGTCAAGCGTTGTATTCATTTCATCTGCACCATTTTTCAATGTAAATGTGAGTGTGTATTTCCTTTTGAATCATCACTGTTTGAAGAAAGTGCAATTGAGTACCTTTTAACTTTATGGTACTTTGTTACACCGTCCTTCATAATATAGCATTCAACTGCATGCAACTTTAATAAATTAATTTATTTCCTCCCACCACACATTAATAGTTGGAGTTTTAAAGGCTTCCTGCTAAAGCAAATATTTACAGTATTCATGAATATTCTGAATTTCTGTTTAGATCTTGTATGGGCAATTTCAACATGTTCGTTCTGTGAAAACAAGTGGCAAGAAACTCCCTCAGAGATCATGTGACTGTTATTACTGAATCAAACAAGCTCAGTGCATGTAAAAGACCAGCAACTTACTTAATGACAAGTACATAGTAAGACTTGATGGACAAGCTTATGTTGGATTCTGCTTTGTGTGTGAATGGGTAATCTGAATGTTTATCTGGCTACCTTTTGTCTTATAGTCAAAATCTGATAAAACTGGGAGGGTTGGAAGGATTTGGGATGAGAAGAGGGAGGGCGACATTGCCGCTGGAAACAATGTCTTTCCTATTTTTAGTCAATAGATGAATGTTTAGTAGCACATGCATCCTGTCTGTACTTGTCCTCTGAGAGGAGAACTGAGGATTGAACCAGTAGTGTCTGTGTAACTCGGGTATGTTTTGTAGTGTGTGTGTGTGTGTGTGTGTGTGTGTGTGTGTGTGTGTGTGTGTGTGTGTGTGTGTGTGCGCGTGCACAGACAGTGTAGCCTCTGGCCATGCTGCTCTGTGGGAGAGGAGGATCAGAAAAGGGGTGTGAGGGGCTCATTCAGGGAGAGAGGGGATGAGGGAGAGGGGGAGGGGAGCAGTGCAGGCGTTGAAGAGATACAGCTGTTTCTCCAGTCTCAGCTGTTGCTCCTCTTCCATTTGATGCAGGCTCAGTTTCCCTCCCTCTCTCTCAAACACACGCACACACTAGCTGGAAGAAGCACACAGTGTAACATTGTTCTGCCTTGTGAGAGAAAGATGAAAGAATCAATCTTTCATGCTGCTATCAGATGGGAATAGTAAGTACTCGCCATATTAGTAAGAGAAGCAGCCATGGCCAAATTGGGTGAAACATGTCTGCCTGTTTTCATCACTTTTTGTTGTTGTTTCTCCTGTGCCCTTTTTCCTATTTTCCTCTCTTGTTGCCTCTTCTGCCTGGTTGTTTCTTTCTCTGCCTACTTCTTATGCTTATTCTCCCCCTGTATCACTCTTGTTTTTCCCCTGACCTCTGAATGTGCGGGTGCCATGTCCATGTGACCTCTGACCTAGTGAACTTTCAGAGCAAACAACTGTGTGTTTGGGTGTGTGTAGTTCATGTAGTTCATGTGTTTTGGTGTCCATGTAGCTTTGGCTCTCATTCTTGCTCTTGTGCTGAACACAAGTGTTGGACACACTTTGATCACACACTTGTTCTTTCTCTTGTTCCTTTCCCAGTTACTTCTAGCTCTGCTTTTTCTTCTCGGTAGCACTCCCTTTGTGTTTTACCTTGTAATTGGCAGTTTAATCAGGCCCTGAAGTAAGGGCATTGCCGTGTTAGGGGAAGTCATGCGTGCAGCTCTGCGTGGGTGTGGGTATGGATGTGTGTATGTGTGTGTTCGTGTGTGTGTGTGAGCATGTGTTAAGCTGTATGGGAGGCCTGTTACCCCAGTCTTGCCCAGTTAAGCAAGTTCAAAGTGACTAGGATTTTGGATCAAAACTAATCTTACAACTAAATACTCAGCACAGGAACACACAGTTATATTCACCACATATTCACACAGGATATAAGACTAACAATAGCTAGCCTACAGCATGGTTACCTTTGAAGACACTACAGAGTGTGTGTTTCAGTATTGGCTGGTGCTCTGCTCTTTTGGGTCAAATATCTGAGCAGAGTAGGTCAACCTAAAAGAGGACAGAAAAACTTGTTGGAGGAGGATGAGCTCATTATTACAAAGATAGGAGATGCCCTGTAGATTTTAGCGGTGTATGTGGGAGAAGTATGATTTGAGAGGTTGTACTTTTAAGAAAAAGAAAGATGGAGGTACAATACAAAGCCAGTCCTCAAATTTCTGTAATCTCCTACTTCTTCATAAAAGTACCTCTTAAAATATTGTATTTCAGTCCAAGCTTGACTACAAGATTAACATTTTATGCAGCCACAGAGTTCAATAGTAAATTAACAAATAATTATAGAATGAATAATCAAATAAATTATGTAAAATATATAAATGAAGCAATGGTTTTGTGAAATGATTTAAGTTATTTTGAAATTGTAATGAAAAGAGACATCATTAAATAAAGCATGACGTGATATAAAACGCCCCTATGAAATAAATACACACATTTTTAAAATTTATTTAACATTGAACCCTTTGGGGTTTCATTTGGGAAGACCCACAAGCAAACAAGCCTCCAGCTAGATGGCTGGGGTCAAAAAATAGGGTTTGTTTACAGTCAAGGGTTTGTTGATTAGTTTTGACTTGAGCCAGTTTCTTGTACCTGAATATACAGAGTTTGTCACTTCTAGAAAGAATGTATTTTTGTACAAGGACTGTGTGTGTGTGTGTGTTTTCGCTGTCAAATAATGGTACAGTTTGTCAGGTTGCAGCATGCTGTCTTTCATAAGTCTGGCTCACTCAAAAGCCTCGAGGCCAAACCGAATCCAGGAAATGCTGTGTGTCTGTTTTTGTTTGTGGTACTATCAATGTGAAGGTGAAAGAATCATATTTTGAGCAGCAGACAGAGATGGAGATAAGAATGTTTTGGTCACACACCCTCTGTTTGGAAAAGTCCTATTGATATGCAGTGGCTTTAACTCAGAAAGAGTGAAGATGTGTTCATGATGATGGTCTAATGCAGACAAAGGACACACACATACACATTTGGCTTGCACATATAAACTACAGCTGCTATGCAAAAGAAATTACTATAAGGTTGGCGTTTTTTATAGTGTGACTCTCAAACCTCCAAAACTGGATGGAAATTAGTTAAAAAAATCTTTAAAAATGCAATATTGGGTGTCAGTTGTTGAATGAAAAATATGATTTGTAGACTTGGAGGACAAATAGTAGGTGGGAATCTCAGGAAACGTATGATTTGATTAGATTTCAATTTTAGGGTCACCATTTGATTCAGAACTGAGTCCCATTAAATTCTTACAAACCTAGCAGCAGCAGCAGCACAAGCAACAGCAGCCGTGTGGGAAGTTTAATGTTTATCTAAACCATTCTAAGTGGCTGCAGCTCTTCACTAACAGGTTATGGTAAGTTTGTCTACCAACTATAAGCAGCTACAGGAAGTGTTGCCCTTGCATTAGCAACATGGTAGCGTCACTTATTTTCTGTGGTTTCAACACATCAGTGACGCTTCTGCAATTTTGTGTTTTTATTGTTCCACTAAACTTTCTAGGGTGCTAAAAACGTGCTGCCTCAGAGCGTGTGTCTTTTGAGAAAAGTCAGGAAAAACCCAGTACTAATCTGCTGTGACCAAAATTTGAGATAATGTATTTACAGTGCTGACTCAAAGCAGTGTGGACAGAAAACAGACTTTGCGACATACAAGAGTTGACTCAATTAATCCTGTATTGGCATTCATGTATATTCTAACTTTAATGGCCACAATTAACAGTCAGTGTTGGGCTTGCCTCAAACATTTTGTGTAATGACTTTAGTTAAAGAATGCTAGCTGGAGGTAGTCAAGATGTTACTTGCCAAGTGTGTCAAGTGCTACAAGTTCTCCATTCATTTAGGCTACTGCGTTATTATGTTACCAATACTTGTGTAACCACTAGTCTGACACATTCACCACTATCCCTCTACTCTTGCCACTTTGTAGTAATTTAGATGACCTGTGTGTATTGAAAATATAATGGAGGACAAGACACTCAAATGATTGAGCATCGGCAGTTACAGTATGTATCAATTTGAGACTAAAACTTATTGCTAACCAACCATCACCACAAACTAACCACACCTGACGTTTCACAGATATTGCCATTTTGAGAATCTAATGTTTGTTAGTGTGCTACAACCTGTTCTTTCTTTCTTGGTCGTGAAGGCCTATAGCTTAATATACAAATGTTTATTGTCCTTGTAATTCAAAAATACTGTGTTTCATTTGAGGTTGAGACAAAAAATAGAAAATTGTTTTTTTCTATAGTAGATAGATATTTACTACCAGTTGCTGAAATGACTTCTATGCTATAAGGGACATATTCTTAATCACTCTAATATTTTGAAAATCTCATCTTTTGGGTCAAAACAAACTTGCATGCTGAGTATGCATTTCAACCTTAAAGTTCAGCAAGCTTTTACAGTATTTGTCCTGTCAGTGGACATACGGTTCTTAGTGAACCAATCAGGAGTGATGCTCACTTTGAGCACAGTCACAGAAAGCAGCTCGTATAGCCACCAGTCGTCTACACTATATGTATATGTAGTTTTATAATAACTTAATTCCCACAAACTAGACATTTTACATTTCATGCAGCCCTAACTGAAGTTACCAAGACATGATGTATAGGGCTGGGTATTGAACTTCTGTACATTAATTGGTTTGATGCTATCAAGGATCAAAAAATGTAATTCGATACCAAATTTCGATATCTAAGGAGTAAATGAGTAAATCACATCATCCGCATCAGTCGGCCAATAAGCATGCAGCATGCTTGGGCCAGCATCTAAGGATACTGGTGATTACACTAACACATTTGAGTGTGTTAAAAATAAAACTAAAGTAAAACGAAAATTTGGACTGTATTGTTAAGAGTCGGTGTCAAAGTCAAGGTCGATACTGATATATCAAAAAATCTTTGAACGATATCTATCCCTACAGATGTACATGTTTACTGTGAAAATGCAAAGAGTGATCTTGGAAATTTAAGAAATAAGAATTGATATTAGGTCATTGAAATAAAAATTGTGATTAAGCGGGAAAAGCTGCGCAGTGCTACATGTTTGTTTTTTTCTCAGTGGGTTTAGCACTATGAGCGACCCATTTCACAATATAATCACTTGATTTCATTTTGATGCTTTCAAGTTGGGTGCTTACATATCCGCACACACACATTCATGCACTCAGAATATGTTGTCTTATCCGTAACATCAAGTTGAGAGCTTACATATCGGCACACACACATTCACACACTCAGAATATGTTGTCTTATCTGTAACATCATGATGGTTTTCCCCATAGGTCTGGCATGCAGTGTCACTTTCAGCCTGAATGGGTGTTTGCCCAGCCTCCATGAGGAGGTTTTCCTGCTGTGGTTTTGACTTGTGCCAATCCTCAGAGACTCATAGAGGAAGACATAGAGATCATATCAGTTTCCTCTAAACAGTCGTACACTGACTGACTGCTCTGTTGCACTGTATTGTTAGCCGGCCCTTTCCTTGTTAATAGTCCATGCAGGGAATGACTACAGACATCAGCGCTGCTGCCAGCTCCACACTTCCTCCACTTCCTCCCCCCCTTCCTTCCCCTTTTTTCCTCCCAGTCATCTGTCACCATGCTCAAATCACTCGGGCTTCAGTAGCAGAGTTGAACTTGGGCTGGGCTGCCTGCCTGCTCCCATTTGGACCACAAATCAGGCTGAAGCTGGCATGCACACAGATATAGACCTACACACAAACTGTAGGCCAGTGCTCTGCCCACACGTGACAGCCTGCTGCCCTGGGGCCCTGCCACATGCCACTACTCACAAGCTTGGCACTATAGCCTCTGGATAACCAGATACTGTTATCAAGACCACTTGGACCTGTGTCTTAATTATTATAATTTTTTTTTTTTTGTATTTATTAATTTCAAAGGCTGCTTCAAGCTGTAGGCTCGGGCTGGGCTAGTGTTGACTGTAGGTCTACGGTTAGGTCTGTGAGAGTAGTACATTCAAAGTGTGTCTGTGTCACTGGGGGATGTGCCAGGAGAAAAGACAGAAGCAGGGACAGGCCTGAACAGCCTGTCTGTAAAGCCTGAGCTCTAATTATCAACCCAGAGAGCTGTAGGGATCGAGGGAGAAGAAGAGAAAGAGAGAGAGAGGCAAGTGTATCTAAAAAAAGCATAATCACACCCCACGGTGCAAGCTGCTGCTACAACACTGATTTAGAACTAGTGGAATTTCACAAACAGGGTAGATAGATCGACTAAACTAGGTTCAGGTGTGTGAGTGTGCTTTAATAATGTGTCTACTTAACATGCATCATGTCTTTTGGATATTGTTATCATCTGAGCAGAATAAGAATCAGCTGACCTGCACTTAATCACAATGTTCATTCAGCTGACAGATCTCGAGACTGTTTTTTATTTTCTGTTTAAATTTGAATTGTTTGCTGTGAAAATGGAGAATAAAGCTCTGACTATATATGATATACACATGAATATAATATAGCTGTTTTCACTACTGAGAATGTCACCTACATAGAAAACTGACATGGTTGTAAAAGTAAAGGCATCTTTGATAAAGACATTACATTTGATTTTATCACATTCTCAGACATTGTACAGATATTTAGCTGCACACTTTTTGTGCTTCATCTCTTGCTTTTTAAGCCGTACTCTGCCCTTGGACGTTCTGTTTGCACACTAGATCATGCTTACTTCCAGCCACAGACAGGCCTAAATATTCATGAACTGATGGCTCAGTGTGTTAGAAGGTAGGACACAGTTGGTTCAGTGGCAGGCTGGAGAAAGTCTTGTGTAGTGTGTGTCACTGGGTTCATTACCTATTGATTTCGTTTTTACTGTGAAATGATATGGCACCAATAAACTATTTTCTTCTCGTTTTGCATCAGGTTGCTGTGATAAATCAGATATACGCAGGCCTCTTGTCGGGAAAGATGACTGTACTGGTGACATAGAGGTATAGAGGCCTCATTCACTAAGCAACAGGGACACCAACATGTGGTGTAAGCTATGTTGGCGAAAAATGGGATTCCTCAATATTATGAACCTGCTCTTTGTGAGAGGATTAAAACGAAGAGACCTTGTTCTAGGAATGACAGTTGGACAGACATGGGTAAACACTGGCTATTAAAATTTCAGCAAAAGGAGCACATGGCATTTCTGTACAGAGTTAAGTGTTTGTGCATGTACAGTTGTGGAAGTTTCTTTGGTTTCCCTCAGCTCTTTCTGCAGTGACACTAGGTGTTCTCTCTTTCCCACACCTGCTGGTCCACAGTGTCATGGAGCTGCCTCTCTCCACTTATTGACCTTCTGAAGGATCTGAACATCAGCGGCATGTTAAGTGATGGTGTGAAGGGGCTATTAGTCATGTTCCCTCGACAACAACACACAGATACACATACCATTGTCCCTCTGCAGGCAGTGACACCAATCTCTGCTTGAACAGCCAACCTGCTGGGTGAAAGCGGTGAATATCGAACTGCTGTGACATGCAGCCACATGCTGTGTTACTGTGTGTATGTGCAGGTTATTAGAGAGGGTGTGTGATCAGCCCGTCCACTTTCATCTCCAGATCAATAGTGTTCTCTTGACTAGAGCCCAGGATAAGTGAGAACCTAAATCTAGCCTGTGCTGGTATAGGATTACTGAAGTACCACTGACTAGCTCTCGGGTGATGAACAGGCTTCACTAAAGATATAACCAAAGTTAGAAGTAAGACTCTTCTGTTTGTTCCTGTAAAAAAGGAGGTTTCACCTAGTACTACAGTACTTTTGTAGTGGAAAGATAATTTGCCCAAAAGATAACACACACGCACGTGTGTGTGTGCACAAGTGTGTGTGTGTGTGTGTGTGTGTGTGTGTGTGTGTGTGTGTGTGTACACCAAAGGGAAGAAGAAGAGGGCACAGCTTAATGGGCTGTCACATCCCTCACTGCTCAGCTCAACACACTGACCCACTTTGGCTCCCTGACTTTGGTGCATCTGCGGCATGCTTTTCAAATGCATCAAGCCACGCTGCTGTTGGGCAAAAGCACAGAGCATGTGTCAGTACAGTGCAAGCATTATACAGACAGTGAGAAAGAGGAGGTACTGTAAGTTTTATCATTTTAGAGCACAATGGAGGAAAAGAAGAAATGGATTTTCTTCTTACTGATGTTACTGCTGTAAAAGATTGTGCTGTGAAAAGGACTGCTCTCTGTTGATATTTATAAGGTCTATCAGTCTTGCTATTAGCATGTGAGGAACATTTGTGGTGCTTTCACACAAACTTTAAAAAACAGACTGAGAAGCGAGGCACACGGGGCTTCTAGGTGTCAAAGACAGGCCTGCAGAGCCGCAGGCAGCGACTGGTATGTTTGTCAAAGCTGTTGAAGTCACACAAGGCTCTATTACTGCTGAATGCTACAGAAATCTCACGTCTGATCCTTTATTCACAGTCTCACAGCGTGTGATGTTTCCCTGATCACACTTGACGTACAGTTCTGTAAAGGGACACACAAACCTGGTCCCTCCATCATATACACACATACACAACACACTAATCCTTTATGTTTGTGTGTGCCTATGGTAGCTTTCGCCTCGTGTTGGGACAGACATGGAGCAGTGAATAAACGTGTACATGAAAAACGGCAAATATTCACTTAGGAAGCTGGTGCTGTCAAATGTTTGGCAGTTTTGCTTAGAAAATTACTTAAACCACTTCACACATGAGAAACAATAGCATAAAATCTTTACAAATGAGAAAGTGGAATAAGACGATGTTTGGTATTTTTGCTTGAAAATTCACTTTTAACAATTGATAATCAAAATAGTTGCTGCTTAATTTTCTGCTGGTTGACCAATTGATTTATTGACAAATTTTTCACTACTCTAAGTATTATTGCTCTCTCTCATATATTCATATATGCAGTGTGTACGCTTAGATATGAGGTAAAATGAGGTTGAGGTGAGGAGGGAAAGGGCAGGAGATGAGCAGCGCAAGGAGGACAGAGGAGGACATGCCAAATGAAGGTGGTGCAGACCTGTTTTCAGGGCCACTGGAGACAGGAATGTAAAGGGTCAGTGCAGGATGTGGAATGTGTTGTCACATGCACAAATATGCCGGCATGTGCATGACGACACACAGAAGCCCTTGCTTGTACGCATTGTGCCCTTCAGTAACGAAGCCTGCTAGGCTTCCAGCGCCTTTGTGTTTGAACTGCAGCATGTGAATGTCAAAAAGCAGGAAACGTGACTAGAAGGAGGGGGAGGCAGCCGATTGAGAGAGGCCTAATTCAACAGCACCTGCTACGTTGTGTAATGAGTCGCATTTAGCTTAACGACACATCCTCTGCTACAAGCTCCAACATGACTCTTTCCACTTTCTGTCACTCCTCCACTGTTATTCTCTGCTTCCTCCTCTAATCCCTGTCATGTCATCATGAAGTATTATCCTGCTGAAGTCAAAACATTGTAAGCCCACACTAACATTCCCAGCATTCCCAAATATACACCTATACCTTATCACTGTTGGCATGATATTCCCCTGACTTGAACCTCAGGAAGCAGAGCATGATGAGTCTACCACGTGGAATAATGTCACCAAACACAACACATTTCCACTCAGCTCACTGTCAGAAGTGCGTGGATGTGGCCTAGAGCAGAGAATGGGTGCTCTGACTGGTTAGGATTGGATAGGGAGGATGTTTTTAAAGTAGCATAGCTGGATGTGTGGGCGTCATAAGGAGCTGTAAAGTTGGATGTGAACTGGTCGGGGATGGTTGGAATCATGACCGACAAGGAACCTCAGACAGAGCAAACTGACTGACAGCAGTCAAACTGTTGCTAGGGAGTGTTTACTCTGCTAAGCGTATAGGCAGCTCAATACCCTGCTACATGACATGACAGTGACACATGGACTATATATGTTAGCAAAGTCTCTGTCAAGTTTGAGTACAAAGAGATGTTATTTCTATTTTCTGAGGACAAAAGTGTTGTGCGCATCAGGCCTGTTGAGACACTGAACGGAACCTCTGGGACGGAGTTTTCTGGTCAAATGTGTGAGCAAAGGTTTAAAGTTAACTTTGGTTAGTGGACATCTTAATCTGTTGTTTGTTCTGCTGGTGAGCTTTGCACCCCTATCCAGTGTGATAACAACTTGGAGGGGATGAGAAGATCTTAGCCCTTACCTAATGGCTAAAAGCCAACTACTGTCTGCCAGCATGCAACATTTGTCCACAGCCTATCTGAGTCCCATACAGTCCAACACACAGGCCTAATCTCGTAGAGTAGTGAGACACCTACTGGCTAATGTTAGTCATATTTGAAGTGTGGAGGCGCTGAGCAAGATAAGATTTAGGTTTGACGCATGAGGTTGGTGCAAAGACTCTGGAGCACATTGGAATCACGTACTGTCAAATCTCGAGTGACTCACTGCTTCCTACGAATGAATAAATGTGTGGTACATTACTGTGAAACACAAAAACGGCACACTGTTTCCTGTTGCACCATTTCTGGTAGACAACGCAAGTCAAATTTGTTCAAAACTGAGACAGTAGTGGATTAAACCAAAAGTTTGAAAGGTGCAGGTTTCAGATTTAGTTCATGTGTAATACAGACAGTAAATTAGGGATGTACCGATCCATCTTTTTCTTTTCCCGACACCAATTCAGATATATCAACTAGGGATATCTGATAATAATGAGTACACATCCCCTGTCACTGCTCTCTGTTTCCCTTGCTGCTTAGAATTCTGTGGAATAACATTTATATAAGGTAGTATGACTAAGAAATGCTGTGGAGCTTTAAACTGAGTCGGACGCTGTGAATGAATAAATGTAAATGATAGAGGAAAGATTTGAAATTTGTATTGACAACAAATAGAGAAACTGTGTCTTGGTCACGTCATGGCTGATACCTGATCTGCTTAACAAGGTCAGTATCAGACCGATACTGACTGGTACATCCGCACACAAAATTGAATTATATTGTGATTTTTAAAAAAATAATATTTAATTGATTTATGGGTTGTAATAAAATAAAAATTAATGTCACTGATATGATGTAGCAACTTCCTGAGAAGGAAGTTTTAGTGAAAATTTATTTGATGTTTATGATCTGTCAAACTTCCTCCCCTGTATTTTTCTAAGCTAATGGTCACTAATACCCGATGGTTCAGAGAATGCAGAAGTGTTCATTAGCATCCGTTGCAATGGCTGGTGGTTTGATAAGTACCTACACATATCAGATGAGCTACTGGATTTTTTGGCTGTTTGTTACTGGCGGCTGCGTGGGTTCTGTTCATGTTCAGAAGAATCATGCTGCCTTCCTCTCTGTCTCCCTTTTGTTCTTTTCACTTTCATGCAGACAACAGGAACCAGCCTCACAGAAAGACAGGACTCGATAGACAAAGACAGCAATACAGAACAACAGTTCAACCTCACTTCTAGCACTATGCCCATCTGACATACAGCTGGTAAGTATGGCCTCATCTTTGCGAGGACAACTTGTTTTTCAAGATGTGATGACAGCATTGTATCTGTGTGCCTGCGGGGTTTTTAGGCTAACTGATTTTTAATCACATTAGCATATGATTAGAGTTCAACGCATCACAGTTGTAGGAGCAGACATGACTGTACATTGCTTATTGTGTTGGACACAAAGGAGTGTAGGTAGAGTCCAACAAATGATATAAAGGTAAGTGTTTCAGACTCGACAACCTCGGAGACTTTGGTTGTAAAGTTTAGTTGTAGATGATGTGTGGAGTCGTAGATGTATTTAGAGAGTGTATTTTTGAACGAAGAGATAATCACTGATTATTGGGACACTTACATGTGTGTCTTTTAAAGACCCTGAGTTGTGTGTTAGTGTGGTAAATATAAGCAAGACTCCCAATTGATATTTTACATAATTTCAACTTCAGACTAAAGGACAAGACATGTACACTGTAGGTATTAGGCTGGGAAGTAAGGTAATTACAGATGTATGACTTTATAAACAACAGACAGACTTAGACTTGTAAACACAGACTGGCTGTTGCTTCCAGTGCAATTATACACTGCTGTCAAACAATGTGAGGGAAGTTGACATGATGTAGTGCTGTTTGTTCTTGGCTGAGCAGAATGGAACCGTAGAAGGCAGCTAATGGTTCTTAAAGTACAAAAAGACACACACACACACACACACACACACACACACACACACGCACACACACACACACACAGGCCTGCATTGTCAAGTACACAAGGGACCCCTTTGCTGGCCTTCAGTATTCTAAGCGACTCCTTATTTTTCATTACTGTCTCTCAGTATGCTTTTGGCAAAGAATAGTCTCTGGGGTGTCTCAGCTCTGTGCAGAGGAGATTATTGTGGAATATTAAAATATATCCCTAATAAGAAATCATTCACAGTTGAGATTTCAGTCTGTCTGTACAAGAACTAGACACTAATTTAACATTCATGATACATAAAATTATTAAGCACTGAGAATAATCTTTTCTTGTGTTTCTGTCTATATAGTCATGTGTAAGCTCAGACTGGGATATTAAAATAGATATGTGGATATTCAGTTTGTGTTTTTCCAGATACCATGAGTGACACTATGTGAGTAGTATCAGCGATAGTGAATGAAATGAATAGTGTCTCATGAGCAAAGGTGCTACGATTGTTTACAGTCACTTAAAGAAGACGATAAAAATGCAGCTTGTGCAACTTTCAGTAACTGATGCTCATGCTGAAACTATTTATTGATTATTTGCTTCACCATAAAGATAGTGACAATGTAGAGGATTGATTTAATCATTTAGATCATTTATCAAGAAAACCAACACATTTTAGAGATACAGCTTTGAATACTAATAATTTTTGTGTTTTGTCATTTAGTAAGAGAGAGTTTTCAGATTGCACTTTGGGCTCTGGTAACTTATGTTCTGTATTTGTCAATCACTTTTATAGATTTATATGGTACTCTCAATAGCCATGCTGCTGAGAATATACTATTATTAATGAATATACTATGAATATAGTAATATACTACTATTGATTGATGCCATATCACTATAGAAATATGGTGTCAATCAATAATAGTATATTAGTTCTCATATACTCAGCATTAACAAATCCACTCAATGAAACACAGTACTCAGCTGTTTTGTGTGTTTAGAAAATGTCTGTAAGCTGTTGAAATCCAGTGAGAGTGTCTGCAAAGTTTCAGGATGTACATATTATTCTCTGCTAGCTAAAAGAAAAATCTAAAAGATTCCTTCCTGTGTTTAGTAGTTAAGTCCGGTCTGGACAGTCACTGAGTAGCGGTAGGTCATACTCTAGTGTCGGGTGTAAGCTGTTTAGTGTTGTGGCTCAAACAGACAGCTGGCTTCTCCAAACCCCTTTCACATAAGAGCTCTTCTTAATGCTCAGCCTAAGCTCCTTCTGTCCTGTCCTCTCTCGTGTGTAGTAAATGGCAGACTGTGAAAGTGTGTGTCCATATGGCATGCACAGGCCTGCTGGGACAATAGCTGAACCTGTCATTACTTTCACCACCATTTCAAGTTCAACCATAACTAATTTTCTTGGGGTGAATTTAGCTTTGTAGTCAGGTCAGGAGCCTATAATGATAGAGTTAATACTTAAATCAACTTAATTCATCCAGTAGGTGGTGCTGTTGCTACAAGCTGAGTGATAAGTCTGCTTATGTATGCAGGTAATTATGATCAACATGTGGTGCAAAATTTACCCCCTGTCCATATTTTGTGTGTGTGTGTGTGTGTGTGTGTGTGTGTCTGTCTGTCCAGACGGCCGGGTGGACTTTGCTGCAACTGAGGATGATGAATGATCTCCTGCGCTAGAGCTAGTGGGTGTGGGAATGATGGACCTCCCTAATGGCCAATCAAGCATCACCACCACTGCTGCAACAGTCTCTGAGGTGAGGCCACGCCCACTCGCTAGACCTCCACCCAGTGTGTTGTAAGATGCTAGATGAATGTACAAGTATCTTCTAACATCTTTCAACACAAAAAAGCTTTAGTGTATGATTACTAGGTGACAGGATGTTGTGTTCATCCTGCCTGAAGCATTAAGTCATCAAATTTTTCAGTGATTCTCTACGACACCACATTAGTCTGAGTTCCTTAACATTCTCAAACCTTTCATACCTAACCTCTCCTCTTCACATCATAACATGGTTCTTAACAGTGCATCCATCACTCTTTTTTTCCTGATACCTTTTCTCAAATGTTATCTTATGATGTAACTGTGTGTGTTTGTTTGTTTGTTTGTCTCCTTCTCCAGAAGAGCAGCAGCTCAGAATCTCTCAGTGATAAGGGTTCTTCAGAGCTGAAGAAGAGTTTTGATGCTGTTGTGTTTGATGTGCTTAAGGTCACTCCTGAAGAATATGCAGTGAGTGAAGTTTATGTGTTTTTTGTGTGTATTTGAGAGTGTATCTGCCCTTGTCTGGTTATGCTGCATGTTGAGTGTTTAATGAAATGTTCAGTTTGCACAAATGTAATGTGCTGACTTGAGACAGGAGGAGATGGGATGAAAGAGGAGGAAATGGGGTCACAGTTTGGATCAGTAATAATTGATGTTGTTTGGCAGTGCCAAGCAGACACTGATAGATTTCCCCTGACTGCCTCTGCGCAAATGTTCCATGGCAACTGTGAACAAACAGTGACCACATTGCTGCTGAATGAGGCTTACCTTGTTGTGAGGAATAATTTTGCTGAAGTTTTCCCATAACAACTGAAATAAAGAGTTTCCCTCGCCAGTAAAATGATTTTAATGCTTTTTTGTGTGGTGTTCTACCCTGTTCAACCACAAGAGGGCACTCTTTATCTTCTCTGTTCTATTTTCATGTCACATCTACCCTGGTGTAACAAAAAGTCATTTAAGGGTGTTGTTTGTCAAAGCCAGCATCCTTGGAATAATGAGTTGTGTGCTGTCACACCCACTTGCTTGCAATGACAAAGCCTCTCTTGCAAAAGCAATATTTTAATTGTTGAACTGTTATCTATTGACCTTAGATTTGACAATGTATGATTCCTGCAGTACACAGTGACATAGCTCTTAAATAGCTGCGTGGGATTTGGGCAAAATGCAAACTTTGTCTGTCATTGTGGCCTAAGACTAACAACTGTTGTGTTTCACCTCCCCCAGGGCCAGATTACGCTCATGGATGCTCCTGTGTTCAAAGCCATCCAGCCAGAGGTGAGCAGTTATCAAATCTGTAGAGAAAAGAGAGAGGTTGACAGCTTTATTTGGCTGTCATTTATGACATCTAGTGTGAGAAATCAAGTGGCACTTTTGAGTTAGCTATGTGTTTCAAACATGTTGTTGTTTTTATTTTTTAGGCTGGATAGTGACATGTCTAAAATAAAAAAAAAAAAAACCATGAATCAATATGCAACATAAATCAGAAGGAACATTTCTACATTTGTATCTATGCATATATACGATTTGACTCTATCCATCTGCTGCCTTAGTCTCTCCGTCCCTCTATCTACTCTATTTCTATGCTGCACAGTAACCATGCAGTTGTTATCTCAGCAGCAGCTGTGATCAGACCTCCCACGCAGAGACGCATATCACAGTTATGCAGAAAAAAAGCGTATCTGTACCTCACCCAGTCTTGCACACCTTATCTGTCGCCTCAGTGAGAGCCAGTGCAGTCTGATGCTTTTTCTCGTCTGCATTTTGAGGCCCTTCCTGACAGCAGGCGTGGATAACCTGTGTTTAAGGTTGGTCACTGTGGCCTTATAAAAGCAGGATACAGACCACAGCCCAGCGTGGTGTGGTAGACCCTGCTATTGCACATGTGCAACACTTGTCTCATCTCAGCTAACACCAAACTCACTCCTTTGGCATGATATCACTCCCAGACCCATGGTTTGATTTAATTTAAAGAACATGTTATAGTGCAGCTTGACCTTATTGAGTCCCGAAAATTGTTTGTTGTGCCTGAGTAATGGAAAAAACTTAAGAATAACTTTCCTAACTAGCTTTCATCAGGGGTTGTCTTTGGAGTAATGCTGTTTCTTCACCCAGAGGGAAGTCATTGATATCATCTGGACTCCAGCCCTATCGTCTTAACTCTACTCGCTACTGAAGGTTTTCATGAATGCAAACATGCTCCCATGTTCAGTCTGGTTTGACTGACTGACTGGCTGGGTGGGATTTAGAAGCCTAATGAAAATGTGTCCCTGTATTTCAGTCTATTCCAGCAATTTGGAAAATAATGGGTGGAGAATTGAGAGGTTGCGGTGAAAGGGTGAGGATTGAAGGATCAGATGGGCAGGGACATGGTTTCACTTGTTGCAGAGTCCTGTGTTGGAGGGACTACAAGTGGGAACGAAGAATGATGCAGTTGAGAGTGAGCAAAAGGGGTCATTTTGGAAGGACTGTTGTGCTCATACTGGGCTGATGAGAAGATGAAGGCTGCAGTTTGGAGGGGAGAGAAAGAGCAGATTGTACAGTATGCAGAGTGACCCAGCAGCATCCTGGCAGGGACAGGGTGCCCTAGCAAGGCTTTTCCTGGTCTCACTGTGCTTTTGTCTCACAACACTGGCTGAAAAAAAAAAAGAAAAAACACAGCTATGACTGAACTAAACTCAACTAGAGTTTCCACTGCTGTCAGTCTCACAGACACATGATGGGAAGAGCAGGTGTGTGTGTGTGTGTGTGTGTGTGTGTGTGTGTGTGTGTGTGTTGGTGCATGCCTGCTGTTTCAATCTGTTCACTGCCTGAATAGGAAAATATTGAATAACTTGGTTCAAACTTTGAGTTGTGCAATAGTGTTTTTACTGACATACAGCCCATTCTTGCCCTTTAAGCACCCTTTAAATGCTGTGAAACACTAAAATCTACACACTAAATTAGGGCTTACTGATAAATGGGGAACAGTTATGGACATAATTAGAGTTAAAAATATTTTCATTTTTGCCATATCACTTTCCCAAGATGAGGGAGAGAGTGGAAAGAAGGCAGAGAGTGTGTTAGTTTCCATGACGTGATGTGTTGTAATTCTCATTTGTTAAAATAACTGTGAGGGAGTTGACCTTTGATTGGATATGATCTCTCCAGTGGAGTCTCTTGCTTTAAACTGACATGTCCAGATGTTCTTCAGAGGGTTTCAAGTTGACATATTTTGATTTTTTGCATAATAACAAACAAGAGACGAATCACATTTTCCACCAGATAGCTTCCAAGTGTTTCTGGTCTGTGGTCTTACTGATCAAATATGTCTTCACTGCACGCTTACAGCCTAGTCATGCAGGTAAACTAAACTTTCCCTTTAGACTTATGACTGACTACTTGGTGCAAATGTTGTCCTCCAAATGACTTAAATATTCTGTTTTGATGTTAGTTTTTTTCTGGTCTTCCAAGGCTGCGGTAATTTCCATAATAACTGTACTGACTACTTGAAATGGTTGGAAATGACCATAAACCAGCTATGACTTGGCCTGTTGGTGTCTATGTTTAAGATTTTATTTTTCCCCTCTCCATAAACACATCATAACTGTCCTAATATAATATGAATGTGAGTGTAAGTGAGTCTGTGAGAAAGACACTACCGTAGTTTCTGCACTGAGACTCCAGACACTATGATACTCTGAGACTGAGAGTCCAGACACTATTATGCATGCTGGTGTTTACAACATTTTACATGTGTATATAACACATAAACAGACACTCTGGCAAGAGACGAAAATATTGCTGCAGACAATATTTCAGTAGAACAGAGGAACTCATTAACTCAAGTTTTCCAGCGCTGACATGGAGCAGATGTATGGAGGGGAGCCGGAAAGATCAAGACAAACCCTCTGGATGAGGAAGAAAAGATAACTGTCAGTCACAATAGCAATAAAAGATAACATGAGAACTGTGGATGGAGACACCAAAAACAGTGTGAGGAGATGGGGTTGCGTCTGGCCAAATCCTCTGTGCAGGAGGCATGGACTATTCTCTTGTCTTCCAAGCTGTGGATATATATATATATATATATATATATATATGTGTAAAGTTAGAAAAGTCATGAATAATAACAGGGGAGGCCAGTATTTCTAAATAACTCTTTAATATTGGAAAGGCCTCAAGAGAGCTTGGTTTAACAGATCAGAACGCTTGCCACTCTGACACAGTAGACTCCAGAGACAAACACAGAGTCTAAACACATCTGCTTTTAATGGTACGTAAGTGACAGCTCATAAGACGCTGCCATGCATGTGGATTGTTGTGATGAGCTTCCTTCATGTGATGGAGCCTAGTCAGCGCAATAGTCATAATTCTTGTCTTAGAGCAGAGTATAGAAAGATGGGGAAGAACTTGACAAAGCATGGTCAGCGTCTGGTGTTCTTTTGTGTGATGTGCAGGTACAATTGATGGGAACAGCAGAAGTTTTTTTTTTTTGATGGTAAAATAATCTATAGTGCAGAGCAGACCGATGTTTAATCTACAGCCCTCAGCTGAATCGCTGATGTGTTTCTTGGCTGTTGGTTTGCAGAGTGAAATGCCATTAAAATGACAAGATGGATCAGAGAAAGGAGGGAAAAGGATGCAAGGGACTTGTAGCTAAATCTTTTTCTCTCATCTAAATTTACGATGCACTGATTCCTAATGGTTTGTAGCATTGATCGGTTCTGTTTATCAAGAGGGACCTGGATAGGACAGCTCACTATAGAACAGACGATCAGCTGATGAGAAATGTAGAGGAAAATGATGTGTAAGTGAAAATAGGTTAAGTTTGGAAGAATCGTGATGAAATAAAAGACATTGGACTTTTTCCCTCTTCATCTGTTTTTTCCAGTCCCAGTAGACCATTTCTAATTTTGTAATCAGACATGCGGCTGACAATCTACAATTGGATGTTTATGAAATCGAAGCTGAGAGGAAAAGAGAGACTGAGTGATGTAAAGGGACTTGAAAGGGGGGAGGGTTGCCTTTGTTTTTAACACACAGCCATGACAACAGCCAAGTAAGTAATTTAGTTGCTTTGGCTGGCAAGTTTTACTTCAGCTCTCAGGGAGTAGCTATCAGATTGCATTTTACATACCGCTGAGAAGTATGTCAGCTCCTCTCGTCTGAGCACCCAGCGCAGAAGTCCTCTGAACAGATTGAAAGTATCATGTGAGTCATGGAGGAGACAGTGACTTGTAGTGGGAGGCAGGTACGGTTTCACATTGTCAGGCCCGTCTCGCCCGCAGGCTTAACGCGTTACAGCAATGATTGTGAGATACAGAAACATTTCCTTAAATCTTGTGCTTTCTGTCACAACTGTACCTGACATTGCATGCAGCTCTCTGTAGGGACCTGTAGTCTGCACACACAACAAACACAGGAGGGAATCACACCTAGACTACAGCCTGTCAACATGACGGTCAGTACACATTAATCATGGTGAGAGGTGAGGGAAAATAATGTTTTGGCAGTGGAGACAGAAAAACCACACTGACAAGTTTTCCCTCGTTAAAGAGGATTTCGTCCAAAGTTTGTGATTCGGTTTCAAAAAAGGGTGCCAATGGAATACTGTAAGGTGTAGTGGAAGACTACATCGAACCAAATTATTATGTTTAATATCTCTTTCAGCGTATAACAGTAATTATTATGATGATATCATGTTTAGCAAATGCGCTATGAAAGTTTCATATAGAAACATGCCTAGTCTGATTTCGCTTACCATGACAGATGGCCTGTACTACCAGAAGAATCACACACAGTACATGTACTAAAAGAACTCCTGGGAAAGTAATTCTTTCCATGGTGTGCACAGCAAGGTAATGGAGGCTGCTGCTGGCTGCTTGTAGGTCTCTGCCAGGTTTATAGTTTATGGATGTCTGACTGAAACAACAATGCACTGTCATTTTTCCTTTTCATGTATTTTGTTTTCTTTTCCGTTTCTCTTGTGTTCTTTTTTTTTTTTTTTTTTTTTTTTTTTTTTTTTTTCTTTTTCTTACCAGAACAGAAGGGAATAGTTCTATCTGTAGACCAGTTGCATAACTTGGCTCTTGGATTAGGGTTCCTCTGTCTTGCTACGAGCTGAAGTACAGAACAGCAAGAGATTTTCCATTGCACTCCTTCCTGTCATTCTCAGCAAATCTATCTTCACAATCTCCTCTCTTCTTGCGGCAAACCCTCTTTCTCAGTCTCACTTCCTCCTCATCTTTGTTCGTTTTCCATCCTGTTCCTTACCTTTTATCAGCCCTTCCTGTCTTGGCCCGTGGCCTCTCTTTAATATTCTCCGGGACCCCAACACTTGAGATTTCCATTTACAGTATACACACAAAAAAAAAAGCAATTGCTGTGGTATCTCACATGAGGTCATCGCAATTTGTGGCTTAGCTGCAGCTTGTTGTCATATTCAGCCTGTAATTCTGTTTATATAATAATCTTAAAATGTGTTTGTAACGCAGAGTGCAGTCTACACTTTAATTGAAGAGATAACGAGATATTGAAAAGGTCATTTAAAGTTTAGGTTTAGAGATGTTTTGGTGTGTGTAAATTTTTGCTGTGGTTCATGTTGGACTGAGAATCTGATCTGTTGACATCTTTGGTTGGATCCAGAAGAAAACTCTTTACCCCATCACTTATTCATTGACGACTGCAACTAGGGATGTTGCAATATACCAGTATTGGCCATAACCGTGATACGTAGAAAATGAAATATTCATATTGTGCTAATAATACACACGTGATAATGGTCTTGTGGATCTTTTGTTTATCACTTCAACTGGTTGCCTATTTCACAAAGTGTTATAGTGTTTATTTTTGTACAGTTATAGTTACAGACTCTCTCCACCTCCCAACACTTGTATGAGTCCAATTCATTTGCCAAAGATGAATGACTGGTAGCATTGCGCCCCCCCCCCCCAATAAGAGTTATTGCGATAATATTGTTATCGTCAATTCTTTGGCAACAATAATTGTGTAGTGAAAAACTGACATTGCAACAGCCCTAATTGCATCTTGTAACTGGAGGTGATGTCAGCTTTCCCTGACAGCCCTCATGTTAACCATACATACCCGACAGTGTAGATACTGCCAGCCTCTAGCAGCCCCATAGGACTGTGTTTTAATGAAAAAGCTGCTCAGCCAGACCAGCATGTGGAAATGACAGGCTGTCTGTGGTTTGGCAGAGCAGGCTTCATTTTTTTTAACTGCACTCTTTTACTGCAGCATTTAAAACCCTCTCCTTACCAAATCTCCCTCGTCAAAGCCTGTTTCCAAAGAATCAACTGTTTTCAGTGTTTTTATTTTTTATTTTATTTTTTTTAAATGTTGCCTGTTGTTTGTGAGGCTTCAGTGTAAAATTAGACTACAAAGGCACAAGAAAAATTAAGTAAATAAATGAAATGAATAAGATAAAAATGGAAATAAAATTCTAATAGGTTCTGGAGAGGCTGTGGATCGGTTCCCTGCTGCTTCAATACACATGAGGCAATTGGTTATTACATAACTTCAGAACAATAGAGATTAAATGACTTCAGCTTCAGGCTAAGCGAGATGGACAGAGGGGTGGATAGTCAGATTAGAGGACAGGCCTAGGTGGTCCAGTGTTGAAGGATCAGTGACAGTTGTTGAAATGTTGTGGTCTTGTTGAGCGAGAGAGGTGTAGGAGTGTCTGCGTGTCTCCTCTTGGGTGTATCACCTACCTGGGTGGTCAGGTGGTGGTCTGAGCTGTGAGACACACAAACACCTCTACCTCCCAGTAACTATGGAACGTCTGTGTTTAAGAATCATCACCAAAGTTGTGTAGAAGTTGGAGAAACGAATGATTGACATGATGGCAGGAAGGAGGAAAGCGCTTATTTAAAAAAGGACAGATTTTAAATAAACAATGACTTCTCCTTGGTGAGACAGGCTCGTGTCTCCTACACGCTGGTTTAGCTACATCCTGCGACATGGACAACATGCTCAAACTGTGAGGAGGCTCAACACAGGCTTGTAAACCTTGTGGGAAGATGCTGTTGGGTCTTCTACAGTGTTTTTTTTTATGTCTTAATACTATCTCTTCATCTTCCTACACTTTCCCCCTTTTTCCTATCCTTGTATCCTCATCCTGACTCAGGCAATATAGGTCCCAAGGCATCACCTCGCCCACGCACGAAGGTCTTCTTGTAACATCTGTATTTGATATTTTGCCTCTTTACCCCCGCTGGCTGCCTCTAACGACTCAGAGACTCACCCTTGAATGAGCGTGACTTCTTTTTGCAAGTAGACGTCCTGATGCGACCCAGGTCAGGGAGTTGTGAGCAGTTCGGTACAGGTTGTTGCTTCCAGACGGTCAGACTGTCTCACTGGGGGTATTGTGTGGGGGAGCTGCAGCCTGATTCAGTTGTTCATATTGTAGCCCAAGCCGGCTGGGCTGGCAGGGATTAGGAGGAGAACTTGCACAACATTTTTCCTACTGTTACGTCAGTGTCCCTGGCCTCTGGAAAGCCTGTGGGGGCCAAAGGAGGGTCTGGGTTTCCCTTGTGGTGTCTGTGTGGTCTCCTATCTTTACCTCATCACTGAGGACAGTGGCTGAGGCCAAACCGAGTTGAGCCTGGTACTGACTGCCTATTTGTATTTGTGTGTTGTTGGAATTTTCTGTGATCAAGTTCCAAAATCGCTGCCCTTCCTTTAATAACGTGAACTGAATTCACTCTCAGAACCGCTGCTTCCACAGCTGCTGCTACTTTGTAAGAATAGCATCATGAGAAGTGCAGACATTTATCAGCTTATTGACAGGTAATCAGCAAATTACAACTTCAGCAACTTGATCATTATTTTAAAGTTATTAATGAAATAAAATAAATCAAACAATTACTAATTACATTGCGGGTTTGTCAAATATGAGGATTTGCTGCTTCTCTCTGTTTTTTGTCAATGTAAATTGAATAACTTCAGCTTTTTGACAGTTGGCAGAAATAAAATATTTATTTATATTTATTGGTCTCTGGTAACTTGATTTGAAGAACATTTTTTATAATTTGACATTTTGTGGATTGAAAGTACTTCACTGTGCATTACTGAGGAGTTTTATCGTTTACATTTGAACCGAAATGTGTTTTTCAGCAAAGTGCATTGTGTGTGTCTGTAATTTTACCCATAAGTTCTAACAAACACACATGAATGACTCTTGCATCATAAAACATTTGTTTAAAAATGTTTTGAAATAGGCATTGTTTACATTCATTTGTGGTTTGTGTCTTTTCTTGTTTTAATCCGGCGTTGCTTTTACACGTTACTGCCACTGCCATTACTGCCGCCCTGTGCAGCTCTATTATATCACCTCTGTGCTCATGGGATTCATACGTGTCCTCATACACAGTAGAGCTTGACTTCTCTGAATTGCATTCAGATTAATCTATTCCTCAATAAATGAATGAATGAATCAATGTTATAATTTTGTTTAAAGATAAACTGTCAGATTTACAATTGAGTTTCAAATTGCTTTTATTATGATTCATGAACATTTTTGGAAATCTTTATTTTGGTTGCATAAAAGCTGCTGTGGGAATCTGTAATGAGCACTGAGCTTCATACTGAGACAGAACTTGTTCCTTTATCACTTGCTTGTGTTTACAGTCATGTATGAATCCTTCTGAGCCTTAGACTGGATCCTGTCTTCTCCCTCTCTTTCTTCTCTTCATAGCGTTTCTCTCCTATATCCTGACCTCTGCCTCCTCTTCACTTACCACTGACTGACCTCTGACTAGACTGTTGAGCACATTCAGTAAAATGCTGACATAAACAAAAAGGTTCTGAAGATCTGTGCATGATGTTAATTTCCCTGATTGTTTGTATGTTTTCAGGAGCTTTCAAGCTGTGGCTGGAACAAGAAGGAAAAACACAGCTCTGCTCCAAATGTCGTGGCCTTCACTCGCAGGTTCAACCAGGTGAGACACATAAACAGTCTGTACTTCAGTACTACCTCAAGTCTCAACCGAAAGGAGAGTCAAGAGAGAGAAAACCATTCCTCTTGCAGTGTTAAAGATTTATGAGCCTTGGCCATCAAGGAAGGGAGATATTACATCTCCTCTTTCCATCGTGTCCTCTTCTTTCATCCTCCAAGTGCCAAATCATCACCCTAGCTCTCCCAGAGGTGGTTGTTTTTAAAGCCCTGCTTGTCAGGGCAGTTCCTAATAACCGCCACATCTCCTCCCTGCTAGTCGTATACATCATAACTAGTCCCCAAGTCAAGTCAAGTCAAGTCAGAAGAAAGGTAGGATATTTAGTCCTTAGCTGGTTCTTTGCTTTTGGACTTAGTTATTAATGTGCAGGTTGGTGCACATTTCCAAATGTATGCAGGAGTGTGCATGGCATGCTCCCTCAGTGCCCTGTGAAATCATCAACAGGAAGTTGTGGGTAATGATGTAAGGGGCAGCCATGCCCTTGAATCACCTTCCATTGTTTTTGCCAGGCTCCTTTAAGACCCACTTTACTGCCCTCCAGTATAAATATGAGATGATCTAACAAGAATGTGTTGCTGTGGAAACTTCTTCATGTATAGCAGATCCCAAACGGTGATTCAAGATGTTAGCTGCACACATTTCAGTTGCTTGGAGCCAAGGAAAATGAGCTTTTTGGATAATAGGACTTGGATTGGGAGAGCAGAGAGTCCCAAAAAGCTCCTTAGCATGAGCTGAAGCCATATTCCTTCCTTCAGTCGCTGTTTTGCTGGCACTTCATTTTGGGAGCCAGTAGAGCAAAAGAAAAGTGGCCAGTCCGTTGAGCAGGCAGCAAGGAGAGAATAATTCAGAATAAGACTGTACATTGATCATATAATACATATGATCAATGCACAGTAATCTCCTCTTGTGTTTTCTGCAGTGACACACCAGCAGCTTGTATAGTAGTAAAAAAAAACAGTTGTCTATATCCAGCAATTGTAAGATGAATAATAAACAATTTCATGCAATGATAGTAGCCAAATGAGAATAGACTATTCTCACCAGAAAAGAACTAAAAAAATGTTTGATGCTGTCAAACTTTCAACATAAAAAATATCTTCATATTATATTTATGTTGCTTTATTATTCACATTCTAGACATATTACAAACAAGTTACAAACATACAGCTACAGTCAATTATGCAACCAGATAACAGAAAATGACATATCTACTTCTCAAATGAGCATCAGCTTGATTTCTACAGTGCAATTATTAATGCAAATAAAAGCAGCAGCATCAACTTATTCCAGCGCTACTATTAAGTATATAAATTCACTTTCTACCACTGAACAGCTGTTGGTAAATCAGGGCTCAGTCCCACCATCACCTCAGGCCTGTCGACCAGCTGTTGTCCCCGTTTTTGTCCAGATCTTCAACTCCATCCCATCCCTTCCTCCCCTCAGGCCATTAAATGGGTTGATCCACAGCTTTTGGCTGGATCTATCTGCTTCCGCTTATTTATGATTATTGAAGTGCTGGAGACTCGCAGCTCTGTTCTGGCGGCCTTGATACGCTCATAAACACAGCCCCCAAGACATGATCTTTGCTTCAGGACATGATATGACATCCATAAACACAGGACCCTGTCTTTGCAGCCCCTGTATCCCCAAATCCTCCCTCAGTCACACAATCACATTCGTGTTTGCACCTATGTGGAGCACTGTCGTCATGACTGATCTCATCGTTGTGCAGTTTTGAAGGCCAAGGCATATGAGGACACATGCTTTGTGATGAACCCCCACGGCATAGTGAATTTCAGAGACATGCTTTGTCCAGACTGACCTCAGATATCAAGTTAAAACATTGAGGAAACTAAAAGTGAAGCTGCAGCATGTTTTTGCTCCCAGATTGGAATCACATTTTACAGTCAATGGAAACTTCAGTCTACTGTACACTGGAGGGTGAAGGTATATTTAAATGTTTTTTTTAAAATCTAAATATTGCTGTCTGGAAGAAAAAAAGGTGTATATTAAAATGGAAGAGTTTACCATCCATGTATCTTATATCCATTTTCTTACACTCCCTCATCTTCTCTCCATGTGAAATAGTAAAAATTAAACACATATGGCTCTGGAGATACACCACCTGCATAGATTGATTGATTGACCGGTTTGATGAGTGTATCATATGGTTAAAAGAGAAAGAAGGGGGGGGGGGGGGGGGGGGGGGCAAGCGAGTGAGTGGCTGGATGAATTTATCTCCTCACTCCTCGGCTCTTCCCTGAAACAAAAACAAGTTGCGAGGCTGTTTCCAGGAAAAAGAAGGAAAGTTAACTGTAGGTTAGAATTAGTGCACATCCAGAATGTAGATGGAGAAGCACACACACACACACCTAATTTATAGACGCACATGAAGCACATCTAATGTTCTGTGGCTTTAATAGAGGAATGTTGACCACACAGACAAAGTCAATTAATCAAGCACGAACAGCAGAGAAGAATGGGCGAGGAGCAAAGTAGAGACTAGTTTAGAAACTGAATGAGGTGAAAGTATGTCTGTGTTAGAGTAAAAAGCAGAGATGGTCAGTCTGCCTGTCTTATCAGAACACAATGTGCAGACAGCTGTGGGCTTTGAAAGCCCTCAGAGCCCTGTGGCGTTGACGCTAACTTCCCCTCCCATTACCTCCTCTTTTCCCTCGCTGTTCTCCCTTTTCCTCTTTCCATTCCCTCTGTCCCCAGTGGTTAAACACTGATTGATTCACTGACTTGTCCGAGTGTGTACGTGTAATCAGAACTTTGGCTTACCAGCGTTCTCCCTAGAGACAGATTTCCGACATTACTCTCGATCTGGCCAAGTACTCTGAACACACACATACACACAGTCCTGCTCCTTTTTCAGTTGACATACCAGGAGTTATGGTGTGTATCTGTTGTGTAATCAGTTGGAATCAATTGGATTCTCCTGTGAAGCTCTTGTTTTTTTCTCAAGAACTAATTTCTAATCGACTGTAATGGAGCATTCCCGTTAGCAGTCTGTCCAGTGCTCTCCTGCTCCGCTTTATACTGGTTTTAGTCCAGAGTTGTCATGGCTGTCTGCAGGCCTTGGCTCTGGTCTCAAAGTCTAGAGATTTAACAAGGCAGAACTCCCTGTCTTTCTTTCTACAAACCTGAAATACTCATTGTTCTGTAAAAAAAAAAAAAAAAAAGTAACAATGAGAGATGAAGTTTTCCTCAGTTTTGCTGTAATTGGGTCTGTTTTTGGCGAGTTTTTGGCGAGTTTGTGTCGCTCCGTGCTGTAATCTCTTTGTGTGTGTTTTCATCTAGACAAGTTTTTGGGTGGTGAGAGAGATCCTCCATGCGCAGACGTTGAAGATCAGAGCGGAGGTGCTGAGTCTTTACATTCGCACTGCCAAGGTACACGCGTTTACGCACAACATGACACTGTTGTTCTATCCTGATGAATGTTTGCAGTTTAAAATCAATTTGTACGCTCTATGTGCTCTTAACTTTTCAGAAACTGTGTGACATGAACAACCTCCATGCGGTCATGGCTGTCGTGTCAGGGTTGCAAAGTGCTCCCATCTTCAGGCTTACTAAAACATGGGCGGTGAGTATGTTTACCTTACTTTGAAAGTAAGTTTGGTTTGTTAGTGCAGTGCTGTCAGTAAACAGGGATGTCACATGGATCAGTGCCAAAACACTGGACACATAAACAGAGGCTAATAAAAACATCAATGCCATGACAAGATGAAAAGGAGAATTTAGGACATTTAGAATTTAAATATACTCAACTTCATTAGGTAAACCGAGAGTAGATGAGTTTAAGAGATGGCAGTGAGTTTAGTGCTGCACATTTGTTCCTGAGAGAAATACCTGGCGCCTCTGTGCAGATTGGATCAGATCTTGGCGTGGTCGGCGCTGTAGACCTTTTTATACAGGAAATTTTGTATCAGTGTCCAGCTTATGAATGTGTGAGGGGCAGCAAGTCTGTGCCAGTGTTTTTGCTGAAGATGATCTTCCATAATGACATAATGAGGCTCTGATGTAATGGACCACACACTTGATCTCTGCAGCCATCATTAGTACGTTCTCATTGTTACAAGCCTTTAAGTTATGTCAGCAGATCAGCTGGACTGTGGTCTGGGGCTTCACTACCTCTGCCATGTCTGTAAGTTGACTACTCTGCAGTTTAGCATCTGTAGCTGTCACAAGCAGACATATGCAAGCATGGAAAGCTGCATACTTCCTTTCTCTGTCACTGGCCTGGTGTTCATTGAAGTGTAAGTTTTAGGGTAGTCAGTGTATTAAGACAAATTAGCTGTTAGAGGAATTTCAGAAGCTTCTTCCCTCTGAGAAAATGTTTTGGCATGGGCTTCCAGTTTCTTTCTAACACATTTGCAACGGTTGTAGAGAATACTACAACATAACTGCACTTTACTCTGACGCTGACGACTGTAAATGAGTGCAGAATACTACCAGGTATTTGACTTCTTTTCCAAACAAGCCACAAATAAAAAGTGTTAACGGTTAAGGATTGACTATATCCACTTGCCATTTTGAAATTGGTGTTTTGTCTACTCTTGTCAAAGGGTGACTAAAGATTCAGAACAAGTTGTGAACTTACAGCCTGCTGATAGTTTGTCACATCCAATTAACCAGCAGGCAGTGTTCACAAAGGAAACTGTGTAAGCCGATTCTGTCTGTCGTGCAGCATTTCTCTCCGTTTCTGATTCTCTGCATTTTCTTATGTGTTTATACAGATACTTATGTTGTATTTCACATTTCACTCACTCTGATGACTTCAACAGCAAATGCAACTTCAGTGAAGTCATTTTATTGACTAAACTTATTCTCAATTGTATTTTTCCTGTTGCTAACATGTTGTAGTCTATTTAGATTTCATGGTCTCTTCCTCTTCGCTCCCTTCTGTTCTTTACCGCACAGTTACTGAGTCGGAAGGACAAGGCAACGTTTGATCGACTCGACTACCTGATGTCCAAAGAAGACAACTATAAACGTCTGAGAGACTACATAAGCAGCCAGAGCATGGTCTCCTGTATACCATACCTAGGTAACAAACACAAACAGACACACACTCGCAGACCACCACACGATCTTTGATGTTTGAAGGATGCACTGATGTTCCTTACTGTCAGCTTCTTATCTTTTCGGGCTGGTCACGGGATAAAGGTTGATCTGAGTACAAATGTCTGGGTTTAAGAACCAAACTGCCTCTGAACATGTGTTTGGTATAAAACAGGAAACGAGAAGTGTTTTATTTTTCCTTATCTCATCTTATTATCTCATGAATTATTCAGTGCCAAAGTCATCAGTCAGTCATGTTTATTGTCTGTAGTTCCCCTTCTGTTTTCATTCTGCTCTTTTTGTTGAACATATTTTTACTGCTCTGTTGTGAAACATCTCAAAGTTCCTCTCAGCTGGAACAAACACATGAATCAATGAGGAAAAAATAATATTAATGTCTTTTTCCTTTCCCTCAGTATTATACTCTTTTTATTTTTTATATTCTTTCTCTGACTCTACAGTATGACATCACACAGGAATCCCTTATGAGTTGTGCAAGGAAAGTGCTCATGCCCATGTGTGTGGTTTTATTGCTGTACTGTTTGTTCTTGTTTTGACTTGATGATGACTGGATGACTTTGAACTTCTTTACTGCCACAATGTTTTTTCTCCAACCATCAGGCTCATATCATAGCTACTGCTGTGCGATTTCGAACTTACACGCTCAAGTATGTACAAATAAACACAGACACGAGCACAAACACAGAGAGCTGGAGAGTCTGTTTGTCATTAAAGAAACTTTTAACCACCCATTTTCCCCAGCGTCCTCCGTCATGGAAGTCTAGAATTAATGACAGATCATGAAACCAATGCGAAGCTAATGTCGTGAAACGGCACACATTTGCCAGCTAAACTGTATGTCCTCATTGTGTGTGTATGTGGATAAGAGAGAAAGACTTTCCATTTGGTAAGCATTTCAGTGATGATGTGTGACGAGTTGGTCGTTCCTAGGGTGGAGTCTTTGTATTCTAAGTCTTTGTATGAGTATGTGTGAGTGGGATGGTGTTTCCTTACAGTCTGAGCTTGTCAATGATGACTGTGGATGTGTGATGTGAGACCAGCTGGCTGTCGTCAGAGCTGGACGGAGCCAAGTTGGCACACAGGAAGGAAATCGCCACTCTCTTGTTCTCAGACATTCCCCTCTATCATAAATCCACCAGATCCCTCTGAGAGAAAGTAGGAATGAATGAGTGAGAGACTGAAAGCCACAGTGCTGGTTCCAGAACATCTCCTCCAACATGAGTGGCGTGCGTGCGTGTGTGCGTGTGTGTAATGGGGTTTCTTCTGATGCGTTCAAGCTTGGATTAACTTCTAGTCACTAAACAAAGTACCTGTTGAGTCCCAACCCACAGCAGAGGGCAAAAATTACCATGTTTGTTTTTCTACTGTCTAAATACACCACAGGCGGGTTAACTTCTACAATGTGTGTTGGTGTATATGTGCCACTTTTACTTTTTCCTATCATGTTTCTGTCTTTGCTCCATTTGCATCTTTGTAGGTGTGATGCTTATCTCTGGTGATAACAAGGCTAAAGAAAGTACCCTGTGTCTGCTGTGTAGTCACTAAGTCTTGTTTTTTGCACAGTGATACATTTGTGCTAAGGTGTGTGTGTGTGTGTGTGTGTGTGTGTGTGTGTGTGTGTGTGTGTGTGTGTGTGTGTGTACGCAATTGAGTGAACTCTGACCTGCTATTTGGGTCGGCAGAGACAGATCCCTCCTGTCTGCACTCGCCACAGGGCCAGTCTGTTAAATGTTCAGATGAACTTGTTCCTGTTCTCTAGCCAATCACGCAAGAACAAAGAGCCCACAGAAATATATGGCTCCGCTGTGTCAAAACGCACACACTTTAAAAAAGTTTCCCCAACTCGTTATCCATTCACCTTGTCTACGCCAGCCACGTAGCATAAGCAGAATAACAGCAGTAGCTGCTGTCCACCATCTGTGTACACTGAGTTGGCTCAGTCATGCACTACTGTGCATTCAAGTGTTTGATACTGTTCACAGACAAGTGTAAGTGGAGAAAACATGGACTTGAACCCTAAAAGGTGATGTTGGTCACAATTTTTGGTATGATATAGAAGCTGTTGCATAGCTGATACTTGGAGAGGGGAAAAGGGGGTTTAGTGCACATTCTCAGACAGTTTCTCCTGGAAGACTTTTGTAGTGTTGCACTCAGTTGTCCACATTAGAACATGTGTGCTAGATGAGAGAAAACACAACTGAAACATGTCCAGTCTAGACAGGGGCTTTACCATTACACTTTTGTGATTAGTGTGTTATTGAGTAAGGAATTTTTAATATTTATGACGGTACCAGTTTCATTTTATCATAGTTATGAATGGGATCCTGTGCTAGTGAAGTGTTATTTGTTCTCTGTCAGTGGAGGAAGGGTCAGATACAGGCACACAGGACCTTGACTTTCTTCTCGTCTAGTGTCCTGGTGCTTTAGTTTTTGGGATAGCTGTGGGCTGCAAGCAAAACAGTGTTGACTAACCAATGGAAAGCACCAGCGGTAAGATGTCAGAAAAGAGATCAGGAAAGCCAACCAACTGACTGACTTTTTTTTTTCTCTCCTATGATAGTAAATAGTCCTGTGTGTCAGGAGCTTGTTCAGCCAGGCAAGGCCTGGTCTGGCTTGGGCTCTTGGACTGCATGAATATATAGTATTTCATATTTACAGCAAACCGGCCTGACGCTTTTGTTGGCTCACTGAGTGTGTGAGTATATGAGCTATGATGCGTTGACTGTATGTGTCCATTAGCTTCTCCTTTGTGCATGTGTTTGCATCAGACAAACACATGCTCCTTCTCTTCCCTAGCTATCTGTCTGTCTTTTTATCAGTCTTACCTTCTCTCCGCTTTTTTCATTTTAATCTAAATTCTTCTATAGCAGCGTCATTTAATATCCTCCCTGTTATCTATTTCTGTCCGTACCTTGACATAGTCCAATCTGTTCTCCGCAATCTGGCTTTTTCCGCTCACATATTTCTTTCCTTTGCTTTAGCGCTCTTCCTTTCAGAACAAGAATAATTGGATTTTAAAAACAGTCTCGCACTGTGGTCACACTTCATTTTTATTCTCCCCTTTAATTATCAAATCCCCTTGACCTTCTTCAGTGCCCTAATAGCTTGGAATGCACTGAAATCAGATCAAAGAAATTTGAAGTGGTTTCTTTCAGATGATTGTATCATCCTTTATATGGATAGAGGCTTAGCTGATATTTTTCATACTGTAATATTTAAAGTTTCACATTCATAGTGAGATTAATTTTTTGTGAAGGAAAGGGTCGTTTTTGTTATTCATTAAGATGAATCTGAGTGAAGACTGAAGGACAGTGCGATGTTTACAAAAAGAATTTAATTTGACACTGCATGTCACATACTCTCAATCCTCAAATCAGCTAGACATCCATTTTGGATTTGTGTCTGCTATCTGTGTGGTGTGTGTGTGTATGTGTGTGTGTGTGGTGTGCATGTGTGTGGTGTTTGTGCATGAGCGTCTGTTCAACTGTTATTAATGTATTTCTACATGGGATACAAAAAATATTTAAAATTGTATTGTTACAGCGCTAGATATAAAATGGCCATGGCTATATTTACTATAAATACACTGATAAATAACAAAGACTGGCAGAGTGACAACATTGTGAACATTTGGCCTGAGTAGAATCACACCTCTTAAATTAACTTTCACAAATAAAGCCAAAGATATTTACATACCAAAGCCAGCTCAGCCATAAGCACATTGAACAAGCACATTGTCACATGAGTTCATTTTTGTCAGGGGTGAAAGGAAACCCCACAAGTCCAGACAAATCCCAGAAACAAGTACACAGTAGGTTCATCAAGGCCTGTCCTCTAAGTATTTGTTTGTCAGGTATTGTAACTGGTAACACAATTTTGAATTGCATTATTTTTCATGCTACTAGGGTTTAAACAACCCAGTACATCCAGTAGCCCCTGGCATGGGCAACACTACCTTCAAAAAGGCACCATTAGCTGCTCGGAAGAAATGTCATGTCTGTAGTAAATTAACATTTCCCTTTATTACATACTGAGTTTCAACAAGAGTGAGTAAAATAGGACACTTATGAGTAATACTGAAAGGTTCCAGGGAGGTGGATGGACCATTACTGTCCAGACTGAAACATGGAGAAGAGCAGTTATTTATAGAGGGCAATGGCATCAGTCTTCATTTCCATGTTTGAGTCAACCTTGGAGCTAGCCACTGCACAGACTGTTGGAGCGATTATCGTCTGGTAATGAACACGTGCCACTGTCCCTTCCTCCACTGTCTTTGACGGGGCACAGTTGAACTACGGCAGGGATTCCTGGTCCTGCTTTTACAGTATTTGTTTATGGGTAGACAAAGATAAGAAAAGAGACTGAGGTGCATTTGAAGGGTTACCAAAGTTCAAGATCTCAATCGATCGGTCGGATCATGAGGCGCACTGACTTAAGGGAGTAAAAACCTCCTCCATAGTCTGCCCAGAAGATTCCATCCTGAAATTTGCTGCGGTAAACTCCACCGCTGTACCATACGCCATTCAGGTTGGTCTGGCCACAGGCATTGTACCACCAGCCACCCTTATGGAAGTGGGCGCAGTTGCCTAGTGGAGAGGGACATAAGATCAGAAGACAAGATGACTGTGATGGACAGACAAAGTGGGAGCTTACCCTCTGTTGTGTCAGTAGAGTGCAACTAATATAAGAAATCCAAACGCATTTGGAGCTCATCTAGCTTCCACCCTACCAGAAAATGCATCCTTGTCACGATCGAGTGTGGTGAACTGTTTGCCGTTGTGACTGCTGAAGGAGTCCCCAGCGTTTCCCTGGTAGGTGCCAAGCCTCAGCCTGTAGCCCTCGCTCTCTGGCTCCAGGTGGAAGCTGCTGTACTCGGCGTACACCTTCTTCCCTGTCCAGTCCTCCAACTCTATCATCATCTTGTAGTCGCCTTGTTTCCCCAGGTTGTAGATATTGTCCAGTCCAAGCCAGTGTTCACCGTCTATGTTACCAAAGCCTCTCTGTGGGGGGAGAAGCACCGCAGCATGCTCTGTGTTACCCATTTTCAGTTGTGGTCTGTGTTAAAATCCCACTGCCATGTAGTGCAGACCAACAAAGTGCAGTATTAATTTAAGTTAGTCGACACGGCGGGTTAGTTACCCGTTGAAACAATACATCTCTTTTTATTCTCCGGTTAGTGAAATCACGTCCAAAAAACACAACAGTGAAGCAGAGTGAGGTTAATAAGATTTCTTTGCTGTGTGCTGAGTTTAAAGAAGTCTTGCCTCTGCAGTCATGTAAAATGAAATCAGATCTGCTTCCTGTTGTGACAATAATGTGCTAAGGTTGTGATCTGTGTTTTCTCACTTGAGATGAATTACTAGAATTGCAGCGGTAGTGGTGAATTGGCTGCGGTTGAATACAGCAAATGCCTGTCACTGATCCAAACAACATGCAAGTATTGATTCTTAAATCTAATTTTATAAATGGTGGGGAAACAGAGAAAATGGAGAGACCACTCATTTTGTTTTGTTTTTTTGTTTTTTTCTCTTTTTTGGTTTTGCTCTGAGTGTTATAAAAACTGGTCCTTTGTCTGTCTCCCCTACTTTATCTGTTAGATCCTGGATCACATCTCAATTGCAAAGGCTGACAGATGGGAAGAAAAAGATGAAAGGATCATTTTCAGTGGGGTTGAGAGCAAAGCTGCATTTCCTTCTCAGCCCACCGGGGCTCTCTGATTGTGTATATTTGTGTGTAGGTCCCTGGCTGAGATTTCGCTGAAAGGAAATCTATTGCTAAGCTGTTTACATTGAAGCAAGTGCTTGCTTAGTGGCCCCAAAATGAACTCCTGAGACTTGGCCGCTTACGAGAAGGGAGAGGAAAAGCTGTGAATACAGGTCTCCCTCAAGAATCATATTTAAATTTTTGGGTAAAGTTTTATTAGAGGTCTTATAAACCTTATCTTTTAAACCTCTTAAACTTCTGTTCCTTTTTCAATAAACTTACCTTGTAGTTCTCCCAATTCCGAAAGAAGTTAACAGAGCCATCTCTCCTCCTTTGCAACACGGTCCATCCTCCATTGTCAAGGCCATGTTCACACCAGGCTTGGATCAGGCGGTCGCTACCATCTGTCTTAAGCAGGTACATCCCACTGGTGGTGTGGCCCGCCTTTCGCACCTGGTAACAGTCCCTGAAGGGACCTGGGGTCAGAAATAAGAAAAAGCGGAAGACAAAGAGAGAGATGTGGATTGTGCTTGTGGCTCTGCTTTAAAATGTATGCTTATCACTTCATTTCACTTCATCTGACCAAAACAAAAGCTCCTACATTAGCCCAATAAAATGTTGAAATTAGTTAAAACAAAAAATTAAAAAAGCCATAAATCCACAAATTGCTAAATAATGTAAAGGAATTATAGTTTCTATATCTTAATCTTTTCTTACTGACTCTTGATTCCTACTAAAATCACCCTCTGCCCAAATCACAGACAGTTTAAGCCTCCTGAGAAAATACACCATACTGAGTGCCTTGAAGTGAACAAGATGTCTTCTTTTTTCATTGCATATGCAAAAGTCATCATCATCACTCTGGGCGCTATAGTACAGTAGACAAGAGAAAAAGGGGAGACAAAGTTGAGAAGGATCGCTTGATAAGTTTGAGGGGATGTATTGTTGTGGCCACATTCTTTGGAAAATATCTCCTTCAGCTCCGAACATCCTGCAGTCTGAAATTACACAAACATGCATATGCTCACTTAGATTGTTACGTGAATATTCACCTAGAGTTTGTCTTCAAATGAAGGAGTTTGCCTTCAATTGACGCCATGTGTTAGCACTGCACCCAAAGCTGAAGCAGCTGAGCCTAAACCCAGCACATTTCCTCTGTTTTCCCCTGTGTGAATATGTGTTAAACCAGTATGAACACAGGCATTGTGTGAGGGCCTCCAGGGCTTAAATGCCAATGGAAGATGGTTTTCTCAACTGAGTATAGGAGCACATAGGGAACCAGTGTAATGGCCTGGTACAGATACCTAAAACTCCCCAGCACAAGCGTATATTTTACTAGTAATGATATGTCTCCATCAGAACTGTCAGGGGTTCTCTAACATATTCCCCCTTCGTTCTTTCCTTTTCTGTCACTTTCTTGTCAGTTTCTCTGAACTGTGCTTTAGAGATTGAGGTTATATATAAATCCAGTCATCAAGCCATAGTGTTTTAAAAGGGCTGAACTAGACCAAACTGTGGTCGGTCAATGTCTATTTACAGTAGTAGTGAACCTACATGGAAAAGAACCCATTAGTGCTCTTTGGTGACTTAGCTTTGGGTTTGAAGTTTTACTCATTTTCCGTTCTGATTTAGATACACACTATATGTCGAAAAGGGTGCATTCATCCATGGATACTTAACAATGGCAGTCAAATAGAAAATGAAAGGAAATTATTGAGTTAGAGTACCTATCCATATTACAAGAAAGGCTTTAGTAGGTTTTATGGAAAAGTTAAAAATATGGCCTGAAAATTAAATGGCGAAGGATGATGTGTCGGCCACCCCAGAAAAAAATGATACATCCCTTTTTGTTGTTTTTCTTGGTTCAAAATAAACTGGGAATGTCCAGATGGAGAACTTTGTTTCGGTCATTGACAAAAAATAGATTTTGGCAGTTTGTGAAAGCAGAATTTTAATACTGACCTTTTCATATATGGTATGGACAAGGCCTGTGGAATTGGAGGATTATTGAATTGCAGCTCTCAGTTGTAATGAGCTATGATTAACTAATACCACACTGAAATAACAGTTCAGCAAGACCTCGGTGAAGTAGGTGGAGAATTGTTATGCACAACCAGAAATAGCCATAAGAACTTTAAGTTTTTTTTTTTTGTAATCTAGAAATGGAGTCCCTCCCACACCTCTTCTTTCTTTCTCTCTTTCTTCTCTTTTTCCAAAGGTTTTTCTGAGGTTTTTTTAATATGACTCCTTTGCTTCTCTGCTTACTGGACTTGAAATAGGCCTGTATTTATTAGTGCTGTAAGCAGGCTGGAGGTGTTCAGTGTTCTACTGAGACTGGTTTCTGGAGGATCAAGCACAGACTCTGGACGACCTAGCAAAACAGCATTTATCAGACACCTTGGATTGAATTCGCACTTCTCATTACAGTAAAATGGCAGTTTCTGATTTAATCAGATACCAGAGAAAAATATTTGTTGCCTCAACATTCTTGTGGGAATCATATTATGTCACGATGTGATTCCCCTGCCAGTATTCAAGCCGACCACCTTTTATTCCCCTTTTTTGTCTGAGGGATGTTATGCATGATTTCATCCATTTAACCATCTGGTTGTATAACCCCATCAACATTACCCACCGTAGTCTAATTGCCAGTCAAAATACAGCAGCACTGACCAATTTTACGGAGTCATTTCCAAGTAAAGTTGTAACCTTGCAAATTGGTTTCATATTGGAGATGATATCTGTCAGATGTTAGAATTAGTCAGTGTGTGTCAGGAAAATAAAAGAGGATTCTTATCTATCTGAGATTTTATCTGATATGATGGTTTTGTTTAGGGGTCTGAGACTTCATGGATTAGTCCATTCCATGTGTGCTTTGTTTCCGTATACCTCACTCCTTTATTTCTTGAATACAATAGAACACATATAGGACTGACTTACGCCTTGCAGTAGATACATATTTTCCCATTCAACTGAAGTGTTTTTAATGCTGTTCAAAGAAGCCTTACCTTCATTCCACTAATTTAGTGCATATGCTCAGTGCAGTGCAGCCAATACAGGCAGCCAAGTAGGAATCAAAGGAATTTATGATTTCATTGCTTCTGTAGCATGCCGGGCATGAGCCAACTGTGCCTCAGCAATACCTACTGTTGTTAGAAATTATGTTTTGAATTGCATTGTGTAGGTAATTATGTTTTAGTTGTTGTGTGTACAATGAATTAGGACAATTACTGTTGTAATTGACAATTACTTATAAGGACATCTGTTTTTGCTCAGCTTCCTTTTCCTAAAAACCAATTAAATCCCTGATTATTTTATAGTGTTCATTCACTTATTCCTCCATTATCCCCTGCTACTTGAAAATTGGTACATACCATCTGAGGTAAGTGTTCCCTGTGGTGGTGGAGGGTTGATCCCAAAGGGGTTTGCAGTTGGGGAGTCCATGCGTGATCCTCTGGGAAAGGCACGATTGTTATTGTCCCTCTGTATCTCATTAGTGAAACGATTATTAACTGGTATATTCTGTGGTACCACCTGTACCAGCGGAGGAACTGCGGGCAGCTCACTGCGTCCCATCCTCAGACACTGGTCCTCCAGTGCAGAGATGAGAATGGACTGGTTGTTGACCACCCCGGCCATAGTGGCAAACCGGGCCTCCAGCTCCTTGTACCTTGAAGCCAGTCGCATCATCTCAGAGGTCACGTTGAGGACACGGTTCTCCAGCTGGGCCAGCTCAAGAGAGTTATCTCTTTTCCTGATGATCTCATGCAGCAGCTGCATATAGAGCTGGGTCACCCTGGAGTTCATGTTCCTGCTCTCTTTCCGCAGCAGCTTCATCTCATTCACCAAGTTACCATCCACATCCACCACCAGCTGCAGCGTCTCAATCTCACGCCGCTGTTTGTTGAGCACCTCCCGCACATCTGCAATGTCCATACGGGTCACTCTGTCCTTGTCTGGTTCGGGGCCTGTGGTGCTGGCACAGATTGGACCTGTTGACAGATATGACTTATTTAGGGGAGTACCAAGAATGTTTTAGGGGAAAAAGGTGAAAATAGATAATAGTTATATAACCTTGATAAATGAATACAGTTGTATGGTGAATAACTGAAGGTTTATTGCTAAAATAAGGTAACATATGAACCTGTGATTCTCTGCTCAGGTACAAGGAAGGTGTAGGAACACTTTTTGGCATCAGGATCCTGGGGAGCTCTTTTACTCCTGTGGAGAGAGGGCTCTTTGGTCCTCCGGGCTTCCCTGGAACTCCTGCAGTAACTTTCCTCCCATTGGGAGAGGCAGAGCACGGCGCACAGGCTCCACATCAGCCCCTGCATTGCTGCTGGCTGGTTAGATGAATAGATGGACAGGTACTGGTGCTCCCTCTAAGTCCCTCCAGGCCTTCCTGCAAGAATACAAGTCCTTAGGAGTTAAGAGCTGGAAACAGCCACTTCTTTGTCTACAAAGGTTAACAAAGGGAATGTCAACCACAGAGGTGTTGATTGGATACTTTCCAAGAGCAGAGGAAATTACTGCCATACGATTTTACTGAAAAGGTGTTTCACACTTCTGCAAATATCCACAGACAATCGGTAATTGTATAGAAAAGTGTCCTCTCGGTGTGAAGTAGCAGAGATGTCAGGTCTTTGTTTCACTTAATTTTGTTTGTGTGGAAATACTGAAAGAGAGAACACAACTTCTGACCAGCCAGAAGCAAGATGTCTGCTTTCCATCTCAGTTAGTTCTCCTGCTGACTGACAACCCTTTTTTCTGAGGCCGTGTTGGTTTTCCCTCCATTAAGAGGTCTGATACGTGGCGGCTGGCTGTGCTTTATCTTTGATACCTGCCCCTGCACTTAATTTATCTTCTTTAGTCTTAGAATGAGATTTTTCTTTCTTTAGCAAACTCCTCTCCTTGTATCCTTGTATCCTTGTATAGTATACTCCTTAATGGTCCTTCTTGAGGAAATCTTCCAGAAACTCTTTTTAGGAATCTAGGAACTTATTTGAATGTTGACCACAGGAACCTACGTCTAGTATTGGTTTCTAGGTCATACTATAGTTCCTGTCCCCTCAACAGTCACTGCTCCTGAGTTGACCCTTTCTAATGGCCCAGTAAGTGACGTGCAGTGCTACATGGCTGATTGATCAGACATAAGCTGAATGACTGATACAGCGTCTTGCAAACAGCAGTCTTTTCATTCGTATCAATATTAGGAGAACGATGGGAATATTCTTATAATGTTAACTTTTAATGAACTGTTATGTAGCCCACTTCCAGACCAATCTAAAACGATTCTCATTAAAAGGGAGAAACTTTATCACTCAGTTTCAGTGCAATTACAGTGTGTATAACCATCGTTTTTAATCTCCCTTTCTACTTCGTCATCTTTTTTCCAGCAATGATTCTATCAGCATGCAAAATTACATAATAAACCATCAACACTTTTGACTTTGTGATTCCCCTAATATTCACATTTGTTTGGATGCAGTGACAATGCAAACTGAAATGGCTTAATTAACTTTTAGCCTTTTAGCCCGAGTTTACGTCCTGGGGCTCCTTAGTTCTAAGTATTTGATCAAAGTGGCCGAGAAGAGGGTTCATGACCTCTCTTACTGCTCAGAAATCTGACCTTATTGTCTCATACAACAGTGTTACTTATAAACATACTTGCACAGTGCTCCCCTCCCCCCTCAGTAAAACACATTGACCCCTAATTCCAATGCAGCTTCCTGTGAGACAGGTTGAAAATGCTCATTCCTGTGCGCTCACTGCCCCACATGGCTCCACACATCCAACAGGAAAGCTTAGGAAGTAAAATTTGTGTTTCACTTGAAAGAGTTTACACATACACACACACATACACACACAGATAGTCACTACAGGGGTGTGAGACAAAGTCAAGAAAACAGTGTGTGCACAGTTGTCTTCAGCCTTGTCTAATTTGAGGGAAGACTCTTGGCACTCACCTCTTTCTTATCCCCGGTCATTTTAGTTCTGTTTCTCATCAGTGCACAAGCACAAAAGCCTCATACACAGATGTACACACTGCTCCATTTGACACCCTGGCCTGGGCCTGCGCGAGGCCAGGACTGTCTAGTCCTCCTAATCCACTCCATCACTCTTCACAGTCAGTCTTTACTCAGTGCCACATCATTAAGTCCTACCTCCACCCTGAAACTCAGGCGCTGTGTGTCTCCCATATGACGCCATTGTGGTTCTTCAGGAATTCTGGAAATTCTGTCACTTGGAACAATGTGAAGAAGGGACAGGATTACAGCTAATACTGCAGATCTGTATTGTGTATGTGCACTCTTGCTGGTATGCATACGCTTGTGTGTCCATCTGTATGATTGAATACCGTGTGTGCATGACTATCTAGGGACGTTATTCATTTTCATGGTTGTGTGTTTTTCCAGCAGCCGTTGTGTCTGACAGCGTAACCAGGTACTGTATCCTTGCTGACCTCAGTGAGAGCTGCTAATGACTTTAACAGCAGCATCAGCGGTATCAGTTCTCAAGTGTGTCTTCTCTTCCAAACTATGACTGGTTTTCTACTATTGCTGTGAGCTTCACACAAGTGTCCATACTCAGCATCGTCTACAGTCTAGGGGGTATGACCAGGCCAGGCAACAGCTCATCAATCAGCTATCACCTCCTTTATTTTCCATCTCTTTCTTGTCATCCTTTAGTTTTCCTTCTTTCTTTCTCTTTCCTGTCTTGTTGAGCCTGATTTCCTCCTGGGTGGTGGTTCTGAGTACGAGGGGCCTAGTCTCTTTCATGGAACCACAACATATCAAAGACATTCCAGCGAACGTGAAGAGGTCACCAGTGTGTTGTGAAGGTACAAGGTTTACAGTGTTTCCTCAGAACAAGTGGAGCGGCTCCTTCTTTTGATCCCAACAAACCAAAACCAAACACTGCTGAAGCGCTTAGAGACTTGGAGGGCTATTGAGCAGAAAAGATAAAGTGCTCCCCTGTGGGAGTAAAAACTTCATGCATGTGAATGCACCTTCACATACTACGGTTGCAGTCAGCATGCTGATGTTTGTAGTCTGTAGATTGGAAATTTGGATTTCTTTTTGCAAGCTAAGAGCTATATCATCTACATTACAGAGCGTTCGTATTGATCAGTGCAGAGGCCCTACTTGACAAGCTATATTGGTTCATCAATTCCATTAATAGGTCACATCTGGTGCTTTTCAGATTCAACAACAAAAGAAGCAACAAATAAAACTCCATGCATGACAGAGTAGACAGACTTGGATGTTTCTCAACAGGCTGCACTTAAAGTCTGTTTACTGAATATGGTTTTAGTTTATAATGGAAGCACGGTCTAACTCTGGACCGTATGTATGTGGGCAGTTTTCAGTGCACAAAAGCAAATAAAGTTGCATGAATTGTTTTATTTCCACACTTGACAAAAACAAACGTTTGCTTTTGGCTGCATGTCTGGGGTATTGTGCCTTGGCATTCCTTCACATGCTTCTAACTGAGCAATACTTAGCTGGAAATACATTGAGAGGTGCTTCAGAGAAATGTTAGATGCAACCAGAACGTAGAGGAGCACTGACTTGTGTCGCCAAATACAGCAGAGACAGAACAAGGGAAAGCAAAGAGGAGCAACAGGCTGTAAGGCTGAAACAAAGCACAAAGATTTAAAGAGATATCGTAGATAGTAGAGGATTAAAGACGACACTAACAGAGGTAGAAAGTGGGTCAGTGCCTTTTTTCCTTCCTGGCCAGGCATCCTGAACATAATTTGAGGCAGAGCGTCTGATAGATAACATACTCCCATTCCTTGTTTTTTTTTTTTTAAACTTTTTTTATTCTTGACAGATTTGCACTCTTTTATCAGCCTGTTTCTTTCCATTAAATTAATTTCCTCTCTGTAAACTGTCTCCTCACTTTCCGTGTCTTCCTTTTTTTAACACACTCCTTCCTCTTTGCATTCTGTGTTTGGTGTTCCTTCCACTCTTCAGCTACAGCTATATAACTTTGTCACAGACATGTGAAAGTCATGGATTGTAAGCCATTCAGCAGATAATCTTGATCTTGTATTTCTCAACATCCATGTGAAAGCAGTGAAACTCTGTGTGGATAAAGGGTTTGAAGCATTCTCATTCTGTCTTCTTCGTATTTTGGCAACAGTATGAGCTTCATCAGTCTTCCTAATTGCACTGCTGGGTTGTCACCCCACTAATAGTTATTAATAGTCAGGAGACACATGACAGTGGCTTTTTAATTGTCCTCACTCCCCCCCTGTCAGTCTCACTGTGTCTGAGCTATGGTTTAATTTACTTTCATGGCTGTTATTGGAACAGTCTAAGCACAGACAATATTTATGTGTAGCCTATTTCCTTTTCTTTTCACCACACACTCTTTCTCGTCCAAATGGGAAGAATTTTCATTTGAACAGGACAAGGTCATTAAAGTAACTTGGTTATCTTTTAAACACAAACTTTCAAATCTGCCATATGTGGCATGGCTTTGTTTGTTTTTTTATTCCTTCTCTTGTATCATTATACAAGATTAAGAGTTCTGCTGGTTTTTATTGAACACAGCTCTCTGCCTTGGACAGCAGAGGTGATTTTCTGAGGTCTGGCCTCAGATGTTATAATAATTAAAGAGTTTAGTGCCATGCTGACAGATCTCTGGACTGCCTCACGCACACACAAATGCACACAGTTATTTTTCTCCACACTGCCATATTTGCACACAATTCCCATACACAGACACACACAACGTGCAAAATGATGCCAACTATGCCCCTTTGCTAAAGCCCAGAGCTGAATAACTATTTCAGATTGTGTGTGTGTCACTTGTTAATTCTCACAACTCACTCTAGATATGCATATATATATATATAGCGAGGAGGACACTGCCTTTCGTCTACCTTGGTTTTCTGTGTAGAGGCTGATGTTGTACATGAATGCCGCTTAGCTTTGTGCCTGAGTTGGAGACAGAATTAATTATTTTCTGTATGTTGTAAAAGAGGAAATGACCAGAGAACCCATTAAGCAAGACGGCAACGCTGCTTACTTAACTCCGAGACAGGAAACATTTGTTTTGCCTCGCTGGTTAAACAACATAATGAATGTTGGTGGTTACCTCAGAAAGACAGCCATATGTCACACTTGTACCTTCAAGTTACACTGTATGTATTGGCACAAAGTGTCTTGTGATCTGAGCCAAGGCAATCAACTGTTTGATAAACTGATTAATAAACAAGTGGTTTAAAGTGCTTCCATGGAAAGTTGGCTCGCTGCAGGTGGTTAGAAATGAAGGGGACACCAAGTTTGCTCTTTATCATGGGCCCTTTAAAGTCACTATCTTACAGTATTTATCATATTTATACTGTGTGTGTGTGTATGGTTTCTTGAGAGTCGTACAAATATGCATGTGAGCAATCTGTCTACTTCATACTGTGTAGTTTAAGGCAAGTTATTGGTTGTTGCATCTCTCATTCATCTTTAACAAATTAGGTTTAATGATATGGAGCAAAGATGAGTAACAGATGTGTTTAGTGTGTCAGCATTTAGTAATAACTACATTATGTTCACATTATGAATTTCAGTATAACAGTGAAGTTCTCAGAAAGTTTGACATGCAAACTTGATAGTTTGTGTGTTGTGTTGTGGAGAGTCTGTTGTGATTCAGATCTGCACTGGACTTTTGAATGCAGGAGTATGAACTAGAAATATAAAACTCAGATTGATGTGTCACTGCCAGAAGTTTCATTTGATTGTGTTTGTTTCAGATCTCATGGGTAGCCTGTCTTCTGCAGTGATTTACCAGTTCTGATGTGTCAGTGTGTAGCCTGATGGATAACAGTCCAACAAGCGGGGGGGAAGACTTGAACAAAATCTATTTATATTTTCATAGCCAGTGTATTTCCCAGCCTCAAAATCCCCCACTTCCACTCGCCCATCTGGTCCTCAGACTTTCCCACAACAAGTCCAAAATGCCCTGAAACACACAACACACCTTCTCTGCTCAGAAGAGAGAGAGAAAAGTATAAACAAAACGGGATGAGTCAAGGAGAGGAGCAATAATAAACAGCAGATCTGCTTTACATCAAAACATCTCTGAAAACGGCACAGCCAGCTTTACTGTTAGTACACAGTCAGAGACTGAATTCCTCCCGGCGTTTCATCCATACATGATGTCATCAGCCACCGTTTTTTGTCAACAGAGCTGAGTTACATGACCACTCGTACACCCTGACCCTCAAACACACAAATTGACTCATTGCATGCTAACTAAAACAATTGGTTACAGAGCCACAAGCAGGAAAATGAAGGGAACTGAAAGCTGAGAAACCCTCTAACGGCGCGGAATAAAGAACAGAATGAAAATCAGTGAAGAAATAGCTACGATGTGATGTTATGGAGAACAGGGGCTGTAGAGGAGAACGCAGCATGAGTGAGGAAGTCGTAAAAGAGCTGACATTATGAAACAATTAATGATAACAAAAACAACAGCATGCATACTGAAAAGATCACTACCATCCGCAAGGAAAAAACTCATAAAAGCTTCATCAATGTAACTGAAGAAATCATACTAAATTGCTACCACAGTGGAATAGCAAACACCTTGCGCTACAGTATTAATGGTGCTTTTTTTCATATCCCCTCATTAAACTGTGCATGTTGAAAATATTAAAAGGAAATCAAGTGAGGTACAAAGAGTTGGAATAGGATTTTCTCAGCATTTATAAACAGGAGCCAGTGATTGGCTCCCCTCACTAGAATGTAAAAATGAAGGATGAGGTGGAAAAATTAGGACGTTATGTTAGATTAAGTGGTTCAATTTAAGAAGGCATTATCCTCTGGTTAGAATACAACCCAATAATAACTACAGAAGTTATTCCCACCTCCTGCTTTCTAGCTACTGAGATGTCCACCTTCATGATGCTACATTACTGAGGAAGGACCCCCCCCCAAAAAAAAAACAAAAAAAAAAAAACCCTAAGGCACTGTGGGCCCCCATCTGGTTTCCTTCTACTGTAGTGAAACTCTAAACATGTGGGCTGATGTAGGGGTCAGAGGTCTATATGTGGGGATTAGGGTGCAGCCCCACCCTTCCTCTACTCTTCCCAACCCCCCACCCCCACCAGTCCGCTCCACAACCCCTGCAATCAATCGGTCTTTGTGGAAAGTGGGTTCACCCCTCTTCCTCTTTTGGCACAACACATACACACAAAAACACAGGAGCACAAACACTCTTATGTTCTTATGCTTGGGGTATCGGGGGAAGGGGCAAAGTTCATATAAGGCCGTCGATCTCTAGCTGTCACACACGGTAAAGATAAGGACTCTCAACTTTCCCAACAGCCTCTTCCATCACTCCATGACTCATCCCCTTACCTCCCCCAACACAGAACACAAACACAGCCGTGTTAAACTCATGTCTACCCCAGTAATTTATTACCCAGGCTGACAGATCAGCAGTTTCCTCGCCTGTTCAGGTGGCTTTTCTCTCTGATTATAATAAACTAATAAAGTGGCACTTGGCTTTGAATGAACACATACGGTTTCAAGCATTACAAAAGAGCTGGAGGAGGGTCAGGGGAGAGAGGAGAGCCAGGAGGGGATAGTATTAAAAAGTTACAGCATTTATATAAGTGTTTGTTTGGCTGGATAGTGTAAAATTTCATTCTTAGGAGATTCCTCGTAACTGCTCACACATAGTCATTCTTGGATTTTATTTCTCCTCTGGGTCACACCTCACCTTAAACTCATACCACTAACTGCACATGCTTTCTATTAGTTGAATCAACACACGCACGCACACACACACACACACACACACACACACACACACACACACACACACACACAGCATTACACACCCATTGCCCACTGGCTCTGCTTAGTTACATGCCTCTACTTCTCTTGTCTGTTTATCCCGACCTCCTGGCTGACCTCTTCCTCCCTATGGTGACCTGTCCATTCAGCTGTGTCCAAGCTCTCATTAGGGGGATTCTAAATGAGCTTCACGGTGCAGCAAGAGGCTTTTCTTTCACATTTTACTTCACTTGGCTCTTTTTTTTCCCCCCATAGTTAATAATTTGTTGCTCTTTTCTCTATCCAAAAACGCTACAGCTAACTCTGTGACTCATAATGTAGGGTTGAGTTTTAAGTGATAAAATGTGTCCATCTCATTCTGCTGTGTTAGATGTAACCACATGTGGTCAGCACAGTGCAGGGGCAGTGTTTTTGGACAAGCCCATGTCTGTGTGCGTGTGCGCGTGTGCGTGTGTGTGTGTGTGTGTGTGTGTGTGTGTTTGTGTGTGTTATCTTGCATTTACTTCTATATGTGGCTCTGTTTTACTGATAAGATCAGCCGAGCCGTTGGTTACACATCTGTGTCTGTGAAGGGTCCACACACAGCCCCAGGTTAAACAGTGAGATACGATTGGATGCATGCCCATCGCCCCAAAAAAACCAAGTTGGCTTATGTTGGCTGAGTGAGCTATCAGTCTCCTGCTGGGTTACAACATAGTCTGTGACAGGACGGCAGGGAAAGGGCAGCGGTTAACCACCCCTGACAGCCCAACCATGCACTACCTGAACGCTATTTATTGGCTTGTCCAGGAAGTTTTAAAAACGCAAAATAGCAAAGACATCAAACAGATTTTCTGTTGTGATTTACAGTCCGGGAGGAGCGTTAAGCGAATGGTTAGTTTATGTGTGGACTGGTAGTAATGACCCATTTAAAGCTTTTTCCCAGGCCTGCTCCCCATGCTCCCAAGTTTCAGGTGAACCTGAGGGCCAAGCATTGTGGCTCAGCACAGAATGTTCTGGATATTTCTTGGACAGCTGCGCCTGCCTCCTCTTTATCTTTTTAACTGTCTCTCTTCTTTTCCAGCCTGAGTTATTGGAGGTATTGATATTTAGATTTATTACTCTGACGGGAAAACGAGCAAACTCACGAAATGTTTTCTGAGCCATTTGCCATAGCCTCATTTTGCTTTCGACTTGAAGCTCAGGCTCTTTGAAGGTGTGTGTGTGTGTGTGTGTGTGTGTGTGTCTGTGTGTGTCTGTGTGTGTCTGTGTGTGTCTGTGTGTGTCTGTGTGTGTCTGTGTGTGAGTGTGTCTCATGGTCGTTTACAACATCCACAGATGTGGCTTTGTAGTGAACAGACCATTTTCTGCAGATCCCACCAACAGACCTGGACCTAAGTGAAAACATTTGAAGATAATTGTGAGTCGTTGATATGGAAGCGCATCGGACTGATGCTATTTAGTGTTCAAAGCTTTTGTCATCATGGCAAGGTTTCGACGAAAGTGTTTTATGTCCGTGGGGTGTATTTAATAGAGGATGTGGTTAGGATTGTGTTACATAGTATCATCTCTTTTCTTTTAAATCCGACCCTGTGAAGGAGACTTGTATCATCACAGATGGTCCACAAACTACAATGTATTTCTTTTTTTTTTTTTTTTTTGCGTCACGGCTTTATAATGTGTATAGTATTATTGATCTAACCCTGATTCAGGCAGGTTAACTCGACTCCATATGTGCACCCCTGTTGGCAGCTAGGCTCAGATGGTGCTGTATTAGGAAACCAAAAGCCAAGAAAAAATAAACAAGCCAGGCTCCAGAGCTGAAATCTCTCCATCTGATCACATCAGTCTCCCTCAAGTGTTTAACTGGAATGCTCTACTTTTCTTTCTCTTCACTTTTTTTTCCGTCTTTAGTTTTCTGTTTCTCTTCAAGTTCAAACGGAGTGTAAATTAAAGATAAAGTTTTGCAGTTGGGAAGAACACACTGAGACAACGATGACTAAAAAAATGTTCCTTATTTGAGTTTTTTTTTTTTTTTTAATTTAAATATTGTTCTCCTAAAAATGTCTTATTGCATAACCTGCATCACCCTGGAAAGGCAAAAACCACCAAATACCATACTTTATAAATTCACTCTCACACAAATGTCATCCAGCATACGCTTTGCACTCCTTTCTTGATCTCACATACTGTCACATGTGTTAAATGTATATACATAATACAGCTCTCAGTATGTCCCAGTCCTCAGACTCCAGAGGAAAGCCAAAGAAGCGTTGCTAAATGTTTCTGTCTGCAGCTGGAGCCTCCAGTCACGAAACGTCCTAACCTCTCCAACCTCTCAGCCAGAGCTCTCACAGCTGCCCAGACATATTTACTCATACATACACCTAACACATACACACAGCGTCTTACTGACACACTCAAGAATCAAACTCGGAAACAGAATGAACTCAGACAACATTTACCTTTTTGTTACCAGTAGGGAGGGGTGTGTTTCCTGCAGTTATAGTTTCACCTGTGTATTGTATTGTTTCTTCACCGAGCTGCAGTGCTCAGGAATCATCTCTCTGTCTCTCTTTGTCCCAGTCTTCAGAGGTGCTGCCCTCCACTCACTCCTTCTGTCCTGTAGCTGAAAATGACAGTATACAGCCTTTTGTCAAGGCCCTACTTCCCCAAAGATGTCCTCCTCTCTGTGGACTCAGCTGTCCCGGGGCTCAAGCTTGGGCATGGTTCAAAAGCCGGCCACTTCAACAGACTGAGCTCTAGCGACTGATGCTTTTGAGTTTTTCACAAAGGATGGGGGAGACTAGAGGAGGGGAGGGGAAGGAGGAAGAGAGGGGAGGAGAAGGGGGATGAGGGTGTGGGAGTTGGAGATTGCCTTTTTTTTTTTTCTTCTATTTTTTTGGAGTGGCCCAGCCTACCTCTGATGTCACTCTGATGGAAAAAAAAAAGACAGAAAAAGAGAATAACAGAGCTCATTAAGTTTCCCATCCTGGACAATGGCCTTCGTGATTCTTAGGCAGGAGAAGTAGATTGAGTGGAAGGAAAAAAAAAATGTGTTTGAATTCAGAAGTGGTTTTGCTGAGTTTGGAGCACAGGCTCGAACTGCTTTGACCCCTTCTTCCTCAATTACAACCCCTGATTCCCTTCTTTTTTTTTTTTTTTTCTTTTTCTTCTAGCTGTGGGAAGAACAGATTGTAATGCTGCTAAGGTTTCTGAACAGCTTCCTATTGAGTTTCAGCTGGGTATGTGAGAGCAGGAGACAGAGGCAGGTAGATAAAGCTGATTAGTGCTGTTATTGCAGCAAAGATCCTGGCTCCAGGTGTAGTCTGAGCTTGTCTGGTCTTTACTTGCACCTTATCACCACAGTCATTTACTTTAATGTCTCTAGAATAGTCAGACATGGACAAAACATTTTTTGAGCTGAAATATTTGACACATCTCTTTTTGGTGACTGGCTAAGAGGAGCAGACAGAGGAGCTGCCCCCCCCCCCTTGCGCATTGTGACCATCCTTAGGTTTCTAACTTGATCCTTGTCATACAAGTTTTGCCACATGTAAACACGAAGTGTCTGTGTACCCTAACCACAGGTTCTCTGAGCACGCATCTGTCTGTGGGTGTTCCTGGCAGTATGGATTTGTGCATGACTAACTGCTGTTATCCCTGACATGCTCTCAGAGGAGCAGCTATAGCGGTTAAGCCTCCAGGATCCCTCTCTTCCTCCTCTTCTCCCCATCTTGCACTTCCCCCCTCACAGCTGAGTCTTCAAACGCTTTTAAACCGCCTCTCTTGCTCCCACCCTCCCTCCCT
>NW_019524797.1:653213-700232 GCF_002814215.2 Seriola lalandi dorsalis
CCCTCCCTCTCTGATTCTAATCAGATGGTGTTGTGTTTGTGTGTGTGTGTCTATGGTATCCTGAAGATGAGGTCTGGCCCTTCTATTTATTGGACTTGGTCCTGCAGTCCTGTTGTCGTTACTTATTTGTACATCTGCGCTTACACTCTGCATGCTCAGTGTACAACACCGTTTCCCAAGAAAGCGAAGGTGTGGGTGACATAAGTCTACTGTGTGATGACTTTTCTTACATCTGCACTCAATTTCGCCGCTGGCGTGTGAAAGATACATTGAGCAAGAGAGAAGAGGAGGAAAGAGAGGAATGGAAAGGAAGGCGCACCATCAGTTCACTTCTGAAGCTTGTTAATCTCTCTTTTCAGAATGCTGGGAAGCTGCTCCTGGGTTTGTCTCTCAGTGTTAATATTTATGTAATGAGAGACTAAGAATCTCAGCTCTGCTCCAACTCTGCCAAAAAGAGGTAATGAGAGAGGGAATGAGGGGCAGAGTTGGCGATGGCCTTGAATTCGAAAGGCTGAAGGCTGAAGAGAAGATCAGTCGTCCACTCAGGGCGCTCATTTAGATCTGTTGGGAGCCGATCAGGGCAAAAAAAAAAAAGTCAGTTAGAAATTTGAGCAAAGTATATGCAAATAGGAGAGTTTGTGCAAGGTTTTTATTCCTGTATGTTTTGGCCCGTGTAATATCAAACAAACCGTCTGCAGTTACCAGCTGGTCTTCACACCAAGAAACCCACAGCTCCAGGGCACTTGCATCATGCATCCAAGGAAATCTGGCCCTATTACGATGTCCAGCCTTGTTTGCGTCTACATGTTTGCTTTCTAATGAGCTGAGCGCTCTGTGTTCGGGCTGGAAAATCCGAATGTTTCCCACCGGTGTTGAAAATAACACCTGTGATAGATGGACGCTGTCCTCATTTGGCAGTCGAGGGGAAAAGGTTGTGTATATCTCCTGGTTTCACGTAACATGTTGCATCTTTTACCGTCTGCTTCTTTATTTCAGGGATGTACCTGTCTGACCTGACCTACATAGACTCAGCCTACCCCTCCACAGGCAGCATACTGGAGAACGAACAGAGATCAAACCTGATGAACAACATTCTCAGAATCATATCGGACCTGCAGAGATCCTGTACTTACGGTACAGATTAGATCCTCTCACACACACACATACACACACACACACACACACACACACATTGATGGAAAGACTAAAGAAGACTAGAGTTCTCACTCTACTCTGAGATCTGATTATGTCCATCATGTGAAAGAAAAAAGTCTTTGTGAGTCTGTATAAAGGCTGGGGAAAAAGCATTGTAGCCTTGATAATTCATTTCCTGTTGCCATGGAGACGCTATGAAAGAATCTTTGCTATTCATTAATACAGAAGTATGTTTTTATGACAACTGAACAAATTGGAAAAAAATTAAATATACTCAGATTTGACCAGGCAGTTTTACCTCCCATCTGTTTCCAGCATGATTGAAAATCATTTTTTTGACATTTTATATGTTATTAATTTGTGAAAAAATAACAAATTCTTCATCACCATTCCTTCACATGCCATTATCTTTCATGTTTTTGTTTGGTTTCAATTGTCTTGTTGTTCTTTCTTATTCAGAGAGCTAAAGCTTAAGGACCCTCCCACATGTGGATAGTAGACGCTGAAGTAGTTTTTACCTGCAGTAGAAACCCTGCGTCCCTGGTTTGAAAATGCTACGGCACACTGGAACAGACTGTGAAACATAAATAACATAAATAACAAATAACATATTGACATAAAGCAAATGCGATGCAGCTATACCTAGCAACACTCAGGCTGCTGCTCTGTAGCTGACCTGCAGAGTAAAGTTTCTGTAATGATTAATAAGGGTTCACGCTATTAGTAATTTTTCATCCTCAGTCCAGACGCACTTTATAGCCTAGATATGTCTGTGGTTTTAGTAATCATGATCACAGCATCGTATGCACACATATGTCAGTATTCATTCGAATGTGTGGGTCATTGCCTTCCCTCTTTCAGATATACCAGTGTTGCCTCATGTACAGAAGTATCTCAACTCAGTCAGGTATATCGAGGAGCTGCAGAAGTTTGTGGAGGATGACAATTACAAGTAAGAAAGAAAACAAACAAAACTTACTCAGTTTTGCTTCATAGTTTCTGATTTGGTCACAGGGGCAACCTGCCAGGAAGATCAAAATAAGGTTTCTATGCTGTTTCTAATGTTATTGCTTGCTGCCTCATTGCTGTTGAATTCAAGCTGATGGATTCATCAATATTGTTTATTTAGGTTGTCACAGAAGATTGAGCCAGGCACCAGCACACCACGAGCAAACGCCTCCAAAGAAGACCTTGTCGGTGAGTTTCTGTGCAGATCTCTAGTGGGTGTGAGCTGTAGAATAAACTCATGTATCATCTCTTTACCTAAATAACCCACCCCCCCCACTTTTACCTGCAGGCCAGGAAGCGTCAGCATCTCCTCTTTGTGGCCGTAAATGTGCGGTAGCAAATGAAGGACCAAAAGTCCCGGCCACACCGCCCTCCCCTAGAAACCTGCTGCCCTACGGACACAGGAAGTGCCACAGCCTGGGCTACAAGTCAGCATGAGTTCTTTGATAGATGATGATGATGATGATGATGAAGATGATGTACTACAAGATGCACAGAATTTACACACTGAATGTCCAAAACTGAAAATACTGACACCTCTTTTATTGTCTCTCTGTCCCTGCTGCCTGCTGTGCTCTGTGTCTCCACAGTTTTATCCACAAGATGAATACGGTAGAGTTTAAAAGTGCTACGTTCCCCAATGCCGGTTCTCGCCATCTGTTGGACGACAGTGTGATGGAGAGCCACAGTCCTACTAGGGGACAAGCAGAGAGCTCCACTTTGTCCAGCGGCATTTCACTCGGTTAGACTTAAGCATTTACACTTAGTAACATGATGCACAATTTGTTTTTTCACTGAGACGTTTTTTGTGCTGATTTTTATCTGTGTACAGGGAGCAGTGAGGGCTCGGAGCTCAGTGAAGAGGTGTCTTGGCCAGCTTTTGAGAGGTATGGGTAATGTGTCTTTGTCACTGATGTTCTTTCATCACATCCACTTCATGCAAAATCATAAAATACCCCCACCCCTGATGTGATTGTCAAATTCCCAAAGCTCTGGCTTCAAGATACAGCTATGCAAAATGAGGTGCCATCCAATCTCATACACAGGCGCCCTGAGCAGCCTTGCTTTTAGCCTCGCAGTCAAGGCTGTCATGCATCATCCCTCCACCGCTGCTCTCAGATGCTTCTGCCTCTCCATCAGCCTGAAATGTATTAAGTACTTAACATTAATTCCCCTAACCAGCAGTCCCGCTGTGCCAACAAGTGTCTGGAGCCACACTCACTAGTTCTCAAGTAAAAAGTGTCAGCTCAAGAATCTACTGGCCTGAACATCAACTTAATCTTCTTTCCAAAACACCAGTCTTTTAATTGAGTAGCACATCCATCAATAACTCTTCTAACCGAATGACCGCTCCTCATCCAGCCCTAACCCCATGCAGTTTGAAAGGGGAAAAACAGTCACAACGCAAAAAAAACACCCGCACAGCCTTAACAGTGTCCCGTGCCCCTATCCTATCCTGTCCTATCTTATCCTATTCTGAACAGGACTCGGTTCTATCACTCTTTGGGCCCAGTGACCCGAGTGGCCCGCATCCCCTACAGAGGAGTCCTGAGGCCCAGCAGGTACACACATCCCGACCGGAACCAACTGACCTGAATCAAACCCTCTCTTATCCTCACTTCACGCCCCTCAGTCCCTGCAAGGGGCCGCTGTGTGCTGGTGCTTAGCGTGTGTGTAGCGCTGGGTTTATCTTCTGGTGGGGAAATAAGTGTGTGACTGTGTGTGTGTGTGAGTGAGTTTATCACAAATCAGAGGAAGGGCAAAGGATCTGTTTGGGTTTGTGATTCTTCATCTTCTGCTGTGTATCATCAGTCTCCAATCTACCTTTTGCTGTCTTGAATTTCTTGCATGTCTGCCTCACACACATAATCACACACTCACACACGTAGAGCTCTAAGTCAAGACTTCTTCTTGTGATGACTCTCCAAGATATTTCACAGTTTGGAGCTAAAAACAAGTTTCCACAGTCACACTGAGCTCCATGTGTTACTGGAAACAAACTGTTGCATCCTCATTCCTAAAGTAGAGAGGAACAGACTCTTCAGGCTTATTAGAGCCAATTCTCATGGACGTTGCATATTAGGCGTCGCTTGCGGTTAGGGATGGTCTCTATTCTCTCCCTTTCCACCGGGCTTCACTAAGCTCCTGCACTGGGCTTCCTGCTCTGATCCTCCAGACAGACACAATCTGCACACCACCTTTCCCGTCTCTGCTATGCTTTCTGCAGATAGCAGTGTTAAGATTTATATCTGTGAAATTCAACTCTGGCAAAACAAGACAGAAATAGATGTAGTTATAAAAAAGTTTCTTATTCATGAAGCAGAGGTTAAGGTAGCTTTGCAGATTGTATCTTCCTTTACTACTAGTTTATTTCTGATTTCATTTGGTATGTGTGCATGCATGAAAGCATGCATGTTTTCTCGTGCGTATGTTTGTGTATATAGCTTGTAATGTTTGTCTTTGTCCTGTTGTAGCTCTGTGGAGTCGGAGGAGCTTGCAGTCCACTTGTATCCCGGAGCAGTCACAGTGCAGGGGGTGCTGAGACGAAAGACTGTGCTCAAGGAAGGCAAGAAACCAACTGTGAGAACCCACACACACACTCACACACACACTCACACATATACATACACAGCAGTACATGTGCATGTGTCCATATGCTGTTCATACACCTGTACGTGCATGTACCATACAGGAGCAGATGGGCCATAAATGCTGTCTGCAGAGCACAGATAGGACCACAGAGACTGCTTAACCTGCAGAACATCTCTGTTTCTGTCTCTTCCTTTTACTCGTTGCTTGCTTGCATTTCTTTCCACTGCTTTTGTTTTCCTTGTCCCGCATAAGCCATTTTTATATTTGCGCTGAGATTATCCTATTCTGTTTTGGCTGGAAACAAATCTGGAACCCTTTATGCAGCTAAAATAACTTAAATCTGTCATAGGTAGTGTGGATGATTTACGAGCATCTTTGATGATATAACAAGATATAAAAGTTTTTCCCAATGTGGCCCAGCAGTCAGGCGAAATCCCTCCACACCAGGAGGTCAACTTAAATGCCTTTTTCCTCCAGTCTTTTCCTCCATCTTGTAACTCTCTTTATTTTGCTTGTATTAGTCTTAAAAGCTTCCAGTGTTTATGAAACAGCTAACTTTGCACACTTATTCCCCAGTCACTCAACCAAGCATAGACTAAAAAAGAACTTTCAGTCCCTGAAGCCACAGTCTTCCTCCTGTCATTCACCTCACTTCAACTGCCTCTCTAAACGTGTCTCTAGTCACGAAAACATTTTACTTGCTTTTACTTACATTTTTCACAATTTATTCTTCAAAATTTCTTTTTGAGTCCCATTCTGTAGTTCTTCGTTGACTCACTCAAGCTCAAGTGGATATGGTTTCACCTTTGCTCCTCCAGGTGGCATCTTGGACCAAATACTGGGTCGCTCTTTGTGGAACCCAGCTCTACTACTACCCTGCCAAGTCCCTGAAGGCCACTGAGAGAAAACATGTGAGTCACACACACTACTCCGTCATCATTCTCTGTTTTAAGAATGTGAGGATGCATTCACACCTCGCATGTTTGCAGCAGATACATAGATTACTTTATTATGGTAGGTGAGGGCAGATAGCACAGATCAGCACTGAGGCATCTTAAAGTCGTACACCTCTCCCATGTGAACTGCAGTTGTTGATCGAAATGAATAAATGTACCAAATTACCCTGAAACACACTCAGTTTTATAAGGACACAACACATGATAGCCATTACTTAGTCATTCTTAAAAACTTTAATTATAGAAAGAATTCAGAAGAAAACATGTAATGATTCGTTATGTGTTTGTGCTTGATGTGCACTGGAAAAAAAGACAATAACAGCAAAAATGCAGGTGAGGAAAGTTTTAGGTGATTATAGATTCAAAAACAAGTGTTCACTGCATCAGACTGAATGTGTGTTTGTGTGTATGTATTTGGACTGCGTCAGTTTTACAGGAACATTTACTGAAATTGTACAGGAGCTCAGAGGAGAACGTGTGTGTGTGCACGTCTGCCTATTGTTGTGTGGACAAATTATGGTTTGAAACCATCGTTATGAGGACATTTTGGCCAGTCACAACTTTACAGGGCCGTTTGAGGGTTAGGACTTGGATTTGTGGCTAGGGTTAGGGTTTAATTTGTTTGATTGTTAGGGTGAGGGGCTAGAGAATGCATTATGTCAGTGAGTGTCCTCACAACTAACGTAAGACAAGTATGTGCGCGCGTGCGTGTGGGTGTGTTGGTGACTCGACTGGATCCAGTGCAGCAGGGGATAGACAGATGGTAGCACTCATTGAGTAATGAGACCAATGACATCACTGCAGTCCTGCGTGTCACTCATAGACTAATGAGAACCTTGTGGAGTACACATGCAGGCTCACAGGCAATATCCAAACACACACACATATACACACACACACACAAACACACAAGGGCCTGTGTTAATATTTAGACACAACAGAGTTGTCATGAGAAATAAAAAAATTCTGTTTCCACTTGCCCTCTGTTCAGTTCAAGTCAACGTCCAGTAAGACTGTATGTGTGGTGGGTCTAATGGCCATGATGGCTGACGATCCAGAGCATCCTGATGTCTTCTTGCTGACTGACTCAGAGCACGGTGAGAATAACACACACACACACACACACACACACACACACACACACACACACACACACACACACACACACAAAAGGACAAAACATTAGAAATGACTAATAAGAGCAAGAAATCATGCCTCTGAAAACGGATGCAGTAAAAAGGTGAAATAGGTCAGTGGAGTTTGGTTTGAGTGGTGACATCATCCACACACACATACACACAGATTTAGATTGTATCCACTTCACCCACAGCAAGTCTTACTCTCGATTTAAGTATGCCGCTGCGTGTTAGTCACATTTGGCATCTGGCATGTTCATATCCGTTTATACACACACACACACACACACATACACACACACACAGTCCAACTGACTTTATCCTGAACTTTTCCACTGCAACTTTGTTTTTATTTTACTGGGCGGGCCAAAGTCAAGTGAGGCTTTAGCCATCTTTCCAGTGTTGAGAAAGCAGGTGGAAACGAGAGACTTGGCAACTCACGCTGTTTGTCTCTGTTGCCTAGGTAACACCTACAAGTACCAAGCAGGGAACAGAATGAACGCTTTGCTCTGGTTCAAACACCTGAGTGCTGCCTGTCAGAGCAATAGGCAACAGGTATGAAGCGCGCACGCACACACACACACACACACACACACACACACACACACACACACACACACACACTGCTGAATATTTGCTGTTTTACAAATCTCACTCTTTTCCCAGGTGCCAGCCAATCTGATGTCGTTTGAGTGACCGATGATGGGGAGTGCGAATGAGCAAAGGAGAGAGGGATGAGGAAACAGACGAGGAGGATGAGGAGGAGTATTGACTCAGTAGTGGGAGCTTTCACTGCCATGAGCCCTGCCCGCCAATTCTCCGATTCTAGCCCCGGCCTCACTGCAGCCTCACCTGCCACCACTGCCTTAACCAGAGTACCCTGTGTGCGTGTGCTTGTATATGTGTGAGTGAGTGTGTGGGTGTGGATGGAAGTGACTGTTTTGGATGTATTTACTACTGAACAAGGACCTGGACCACTGCTCTTGTCTCCCATTTGCTCTCAGTGTCTTTTGTTTTTACTGCAAGTGTTCAGCACTTCAGTGGAGCCATTCGACTTCTCCTCTCCTCTCTCACAAACAGACTGTCCTCGGATGGACAGAAATAATCCTCCCCTTTGGTTTTCTTAAGGGGGTTTAGGTATTTTTACCCATGTCCCCACTATGCTCGAATGGAAGATTCTCGCCTTTTATTCGGCTGGACACAAAGTCACAACACTCACACTCACATTGGACTAACCCGTTGGACTTTGGAGGGTTTGGAAAAACACTTTTTTTACTTATTCGGTTCACACTTTCAATTGTTACTCTTTTCATTCACTTGAGTTGTCATGGAGTCACAGGATTATTTACATAAACCACGCACTCACACTCTCTCTCTCTCTCTCTCTCTCTCTCTCTCTCTCTACACACATACACACACACACACAGGCCTATTTGATTGCATCGTTGTAAACCTAAGGGCTCTGATTCGTAATCAATTCCAGCAGAAACAATTCCCACACTTCCTGAATGTTTCTAATTTTTATTACAGAGCTTAGTCCCCCCCCCTCTCTTTTTTGTCATATACTCGCTAAGTGTTCTGTATGTGTGTGTGTGTCTGTATAACTGCATTGGGTGAAGAGGGGGAGGGGATGGGAGGGACAATGTTTGCTCAAATTACAGGAATCTTGTCTGTGTTCCACAAGAGTACAATAATCCCAGAATCTAAGCTAAGACATGTTCACAGTTGGGTAGACAACTCCTTTTACAAGCCTGCTTTTCTTTGTTCTCCAGTGTTGTCTGCTCTCTGTCGTCACCGCCGTCAGCTCAGAGAGGTGACGCTTGGTTCACCAGACTTATACACACTAAACACTACAGACTTGAAACTGTGAAAGAGTCCAAGAGAGAGCAGCAAGAACTAAAAATACAAGATTTTATCTCCTCTTCTTCTTGTTGCTTAACATGGTTAGATCCTCTGGTCTGGAGCAGACATTCAAAGCTACCTGGAGCCATACAGAGTCTATTTTAAGTCTTGTTTGTTGATATTGTTTCGTGTTATTAGTTTCTTTTCATTTTTTTGGGAGGGATGGTGCAGTTCACAGTATTACCATTTAGTAGATGATTGCACGTCAGTGTAGGCTTTTTTTGTCTGTTACATATGAATGTTACATTTTTGTTTTTGTGGTTTTTGCCCTTTTTGGAGCAGTTATTTTGAATATTTTATGTACATGTGAATTTTAATTTTTTTCTTTCTATTTTTTTCTTTTTCTTTTTTTTTTTTTTTTTTTTTTTTTTTTTTTTTTTTTTTTTTTTTTTTTTTTTTTTGCCCCTTATTGTATTAACCAGAACCCAGCTGACCTTTAGGCCCCAACCATGTTGCGTCTGATTCAGAAATAGCATAAGCATCTTGGTTATAATTAGTGCCAAGTAATGTTATTGTCACTGTTTTCTTCAGTTTGATGAAATGATAAGAAGGGCAGAGTTGCAGTGGAATTAGTTGTAGTTACTGGCTGTGAGGAAAACTTGGGGTTTACAGTTTCCACTATGCATCACAGATGTTTGACGGTGCCACAAATCAATTATAACTGTTCGAACATGATCAGGATGACAATGATGAGGTGCTTTTTGCCCCAAAAACACTCAACAAATTCTAAATCATTTTTAAAACAGCTGTTTACATTGTATGTTTACACAATCTTTTGTCACAACATCACAATCTCCTCACTGCTCCACATGTACAGTATCTACTTTAGGAAAAAATATTGCGTAGAAACAACGGTCCTCGTATCAGTGAGGTATATTAAGCTCAGAGTTGCAGGCTGAACATATCTGTACCCTCAGCGCTGGATCCCCTTTAATGTGTCTAATCGGATGTAAAACTGTCCTGAACACAATATATAAGTCATCAGTTCAACTTTTAAGGTCAGACAAACTATTACAAAGAGACAATGAGAGACAATGTCTTTTTAGTCCCCATCAGAAGATGTTCAGCCCTTTGTATATTAACTAAAAGAGATGGTAGTAGACGAACCTGTGGAAGAATGAATGAGGAAGCCAAAGACAGGCTTACATATGTAATGTGGCAAGTTACTCTAAGTACGTGTGTGCATTTGTGTGCCTGTGCATACTACTCTATTTTTTTAAAAACATAATTGAAGCCAGATAGGCAAATCCCTTTGGGCTGTCGTCACTGCTGAGCAGTGGGGGTAAGCAGCTATCTAATCATCTGTGTGACTGACTCTGCCAGCTCATGCTAGAACTCCGCTCCAACTTGTGTCGTACAGGAAGTGTGAAGAAAGGAGCAGAGAGGAAGTGGAAACTGTACTCATCTGTGTCTGCTGAGGCTGGCGCTGTAGAGGGGAGCAGAGAGGGTTTGAAGTGACAAAATCCCAGAGCTGAAGCACCTTGGAGGCTGATCGTTACTGTTGATTTAATACCACTGGTGGGCCAGGAACAAGAGGGCTGTGAATGAAATAGGTGAAATGGGTGAGGCAGAGTTTTAGGGTTGAGAGACTGTTTAGATGCTGTTGATCTTTCCGACTGATTGACATATTCAGACAAGCTTCACCGGGGGTCATTTGCAAAATGTTGATGAATTGGTACAGCCCAGCAGGAATTTATGCTTTCTCAGAAACTCTGAAAAAAAAAAAAACTGTGGGCCAAGAGTGGCTGAGATGTAAACAAACCCAAAGTAGACAGACAACAACCCCGTCATATTTACTTTCTTTCTGTTTGCTTCATCTTATGTTGATTGAGAACAACGAAAGAAAAAAGAAATGACGAGATGTAAACGATGTGGATTCCTGAGTTAAAAGTTTTATACTTTAAAAGACCAGAAAGGGAAATTTGAATTCGTTGGGTTGGGGGGTGGGTTATTTGAAATAATTTGGGTTGAACATTTTCCCTCAAGAAATTCTCAGATCATGTCAAGCGCTTTGTGTGAGGTTTTCCTTACTGTAACCTGAGTTTACATGAATTACCTTTTTATAATCATTTCTGTACAGTGTATGGTCAGAGTAATGGAAATGTGTTTCATTTTGGTTTTAGTTGACTCATTTCCTGGATTTCAAGGCCAATCACTGCAAAACACAAAGATCCCACGATCATCTATTTTGGGATGAGTGGAAAATTCAAATGTCAGCCACTCATTCAAGATAATTTTTGGTTATTATGAAGAAACTTGATGCCAAGCTTGAAAATTCTCTTTGCTGTGGTTCAGAGTTCATGTTGTTTCCTTTAAGTTGACCATACTGTCTACAAATGCACAATTTGCCCTGTATTAACTGTTTTGATTGAATCTGCTGTCAGAATTCATTCTTTTAACAGTCATGAAAAATGTTCAAAAGTTGAGATGAAGGGTTCAACCAGAGGGAGGTGTTTGAGTGTGAGTATATGATGTGTTTATTCTTTGGTGGAGAAATGAAACCAATGTGAATCTGTGGCTCCTGCGTACGGGCCAGGCATCATTCTCTGTTTACCAAGGACATCGACAACAACCTTCGTTCAACCCAGCAAGGGTGACGAGGGTGATGTATAAGTGATCTTTGACCGTCACCCTTCACCTGCCTCTGTGCTTGTCTGTCTGCCCATGATGTGACTGTGGCAAGCGCTGTGACCTCACTGCTGAGTGATGTGCTGCCTGGTGTGAAGACTGAGAACCAATAAACACTCTGCCCTTTTTTACTCCACACATCAGTTTCATGCTCATTGTTCTGGTGAGGATTGTGTGACTGTTTATCTGGGCTCTGGGGGTAGGGGGATTGAAATGAGCGCCTGGCTGTTTGCTAGTGACTGTATTGAATCATGATTGTACAACATTACTCAATACTATTTGATAATCAGTTGCAGCTTGTTCAGGCTGCTATGTGAATTGTTGCAGACAAGAAGTGATAACTGAGGGCACTGAATGAATCTCTCTTTCAGAGTCAAAGTGTGAGTGTCTCTCCAGGTTGATTTGTGACAATTCCCAAAATATTAACCAAAATCAGCCATCAAAATATCAAGGAACAGCTTACATTCATTGTAAAATGTGTTGGCTTATTTTGTTTAGTCAGAAAATTTGTCTTAACGAAACATTACTTCACCAGGCTACAGTTACAATCACATCCATCACAGTGCAGATGTTGGCTTTTTATTGCTAATGAAATTAACAGCTGTAGGTTAATTTGCAGTGATGGGTCAGTACAGGAAAACATTTCTTATGTAATTTCAAATGTTTGCCACCTACAACAGGGTTCAACACTGGGTTGTAAATATAACAACCAACAGGGGGGCTAGTGATGTTTCTTGGGGGTTGTGTAGAAGGAAAAAAAAAAACATTTCTGTTACACAAAAGAAATTTTTTAAGCATGTTTATATGTTAATACCTGTTGACCAAACAATGAGAATGGTGCCAAGTGAACAGGCCTTTGGTTTAAGGGGTTGTCAGGAAAAAAAAAAGGTTGGGAATTACTATGTTAGACTATTGCAATGACATACTTTTTTGGATAACCCTTAATTTAGCTGTAGCTGTACGTTGATATAAGTTTTTATTAATGTATTTGTCTACAACCATAACTCCTCCGTAAACAGATAATGGATGACAATATAGAAAAACACAACTATAGTGATATAAACTATGTCTTCATAGGAGAAGTTCCTAAAATGTCTTATATCTGCTTACAACTACATGTTAATATACTGCTAATAAACGCAGAGTAGGAGGCCTTTATCTCCAACTCACCAGTACAGTTTCAGTGTGGGACGTTGTGTAACACTGCCACCTGGTGGCGACGTGGAGCACCTGCAGGGGGAGGAAGTGGACACGGCAGGCCAGAGAGGGAATCGAAGGAAAAGGGCGGAGGAAAGGGAGCTACCGAGGGGATTGAGAAAATGACAAACCACCGTGACTTTTAGCAGGGGGATAAATTATTATATTTAATTTTCATTTCGCAGGACTTTACAGACACTTGAAGCTACTTTGTCTCCGGTGAAAGGCATATGGCCACAAGGTAAGTCAGCTCGGTCGGCAGCCAGTAAACACAACAGACGACGTACTGTATGAAGCTAGCTGGCTGCTTTAGCTAACCTACAGAGCAAGGTGTACAGTGGTTTGCTAAGCAGCTAGCCCTGTCGAGATGGATGTGACCACATCGTTGCGGATATGGTGACCTGAATAACCCCAGCATAATCATTGTAGGAGGTATCTAAACGGAGCTGTCATCCAGAGCTTTTAGCTGGTTTTACTGCGGTCAGATCTGACTGTTTTCTCACTAGTGTTAGGGGGGAAAAAGGCAGCGACATCATGAAAGACCGATTGTGTAGAAGAAGTGACTGCCTGCGTGGCCAAACCTGTGAAGGCTGAGCTGTATCAACACCAGATGAACCCTTGTGTGTAACGTTTCAGGTCGCTGATGGTTAAGTTATCACGGCTTTGACGATAATAACCGCTAACGCACGTTCACCAGGGCAGAGTCCGTTTACCGTCAGTTAAACGTGGCAGTGTGTTAATTTTACTGCCGTGATGTGTTCACAAGATGCAAAGCTGACATGCAGCGCCCCATGTTTCAGCCCGCCTTTAACAGGCGGATTAATTCATCATGAGGTGTTGCAATTATATGAACATCACACAGGCTGAGGCCATTTCTCTCTATAGCAAGGTTGGACCGTGAAGGCAGAGGGTTGTGTTAGGGCCACCACCTCACCTGACCCCCCACCCCCACCTGCACCACAGCAGGACTACATGTTCATCGCCACCTCACTGGGAACTGCCAGGGTCAATAAAAAAGACAAAGTTTCTCCTTTACCCAAATCCAGTGTTGGAGAAGAAGAGGTGTTATTAAGTGAAACAGAAGTTTGCATGCTGTAAATGTGGCCCCTCCGCTTTAACACAGCCCAGCCTATACTCTTGCTGCACATACAGTTAAGGGCTGTTTAAACTGTCAGCCAAGGCTTCACTCCCCGTTTTGCACAGTACATGTTCTGTGGTGCGGTGTACTTTTGGATGTACACACACACACATGTACACAGGGCAGATTGTGACATCCTGATGTAGTTACAAATGCTGAACAGGCTTCAGCTTTGCTGCAGTACTGGGTCACCATTTACCCTGAGGGGAAACAAGCAAGAGGGACAGCAAATCAATCAGTGTCCTCTCCACATATTATTGACAGTACACTTTTTTATCTTGCTCTCTTTCTCTTCCCTCTCCTTGTTCTCTTCTTTCTCCCCTTCCCACCCAACCTTCTGTTATTTATGTTCCCCACTCTCTCTCCAGGTGACTGCCTGTTTGCTCAGATAGTAGCTCCATCACCACAGTCTGTCAAGGCCAAGCAGGTGGGTGGGTGACGGGCAGTTACAGGGGCCATGCATCAGGGGTGAGGGGGATTCGTAGCGGGGGAAACAAACAGCGTCGTGTGAGGAGGGGTTCAGGGCCGGTCGGTGTGGAGATGAAGCTCAAACAGCGCATGGTGGTGCTGTGTGCCGTGCTCCTCCTGCTGGGCCTGGCCAAAATCTTCCTTTTGGATGGAGGTGAAGGATCTGCCGCCAGCCGACGGGACCTCAGAGCGTTCCGCAAGGTCAGGGTCAGGGATTTTCTATGTTGAGTTTTGTTTCAAAATGTGTAAATAAAAAAAAATCACACTCTGATTGGGACGACTAATTAAGGTAGTTATATCTAATAATAATATGTAATACTCCAGTTGCAACTGGTATAAAGTTACAGTCTGCTTGAGAGCATTTGCAGACGTGCTTATCATTACACACTGTAATTATCACCCAACCCTAACAGATGGAATCTGGCCTTTCTCTGTCCCGCGGAGCTCGCCTCACCCACACCCTCCAGTCTCCATGGGAGATTGCGAGCCAGTGGGTGGGCCCGAGAGAGGTGTACCCCGAGGAGACCCCAGAGCTGGCTGCTGTGCTCACTGCCCTCAGCACTTCCAGGATAGAGCGGGCAGATGTGGGTTATAAGGGCACTCAGCTCAAAGCCCTTTTGGTGCTGGATGGGGGACAGAAAGTGGTGTTCAAACCCAAAAGGTCAGCAGTGTTAAAAATCAGATTGCACACATGTATTTTGTGCTTAAGAGTGGTTCAGCTTTCTTAGTTTTGTTCTTTCCACCTTTCCTCAGATATAACAGAGACTATGTTGTTGAAGGCGAGCCATACGCTGGCTATGACAGACACAACGCGGAGGTGGCGGCTTTTCACTTGGATAGGTGTGTAGGGATTGCTATTGTAGTGTCTGAAGTTTATTCTTACAGACTCTGATCTGTCAATGGAGCAGAACTGTAATAATTGTCTGGTATCATCTCCTGTCCACTCTGCAGGATACTGGGTTTCAGGAGAGCGCCTCTTGTGGTGGGGCGATACGTCAACCTGCGAACAGAGATTAAACCCGTGGCCACAGACCAGCTGCTGAGCACCTTCCTCATGCAGGGTGAGTATCGGTCTACTCTTTCCTTCCTCTTTCTTACTCTCTCTCGTTCCTCCAATGGTGTTATTGTCTGGATTATTTCCGTTTCTTTTGACCTGTTTGTCCACTTTCTATCTCTCTCTTATCTCAGTTTTCACTCGTCAGTTATATTCTCAATTCCTGTCTCACTCACTTTTGTGGTGTTTTTCTCTCTGGCTTTTTTTTCAGTCAGCACATTAGATCAGGATACACCCTGCCGAGTCTTGTTTGGTCAGGGTGTGGAACTGTACAGTTAACACAGTATCTTCAGGTCAGGTCAAGGTTATGCTTCTCACAGACACATTTGTCAGAGTAGATAGAAATAGCAAATAATGCATACAATAGATTCTTGTATGTTTTTTATCTTAGATTGAAGATAGATTCTATCTTACATGGAGCTACCTATCAAAGGCAGAGAAGCTAAGCATCCTAAACTCAGGAAAAGTGCAACTCAGGAACTGAATGATCAACTGCATACATTATCCCTGCAATAAGCACTACATTTGTTAAAGGGAAAGTCCAGCAATTTTACACTGAAAGGTCAGGTTGTCAGTCATCGGGACTCTACCACTAAACATGTGAAAAACAGTTATGTAATGCATTCTGGATGAGCTGTCTATAGTGTGAGAAAATAACCTCAGATGATGTCATAAGCTTTGGGTTAGAACCTATAGATTAATTATAGAAATCTGTTGGCATGGGGAAAAACAAGGGGATTTACTAAGTATGGAGGTTTTAATGCAAAGAGTTTATTGGTTGCATTTTGGGAAATGTAGGATTCAGATTTCTTAAGAGTTTCCCAGGGACTGAAATTCAGTCCTTTTGTTACTTGTATCCTGACCTTCTCTGATTCTAACCATTCTTCTCTTTTTATCTGTCTCTTTCGATTTCCAGTAACTTCATGGCTGTGTAATATTTAATCGCTGTAGTTTTCCTGTAGGACTGTGTCAGAGAGGTGTTGATTCAATTCTGTCATCATTTTTGAGTTGTCACGCTCTCATAAGGGTAGACAATATGACAGTATGAATATGTCTACCATCTGAAATTTTTCTATACCGTTTATATCATGGTAGCTCTCCCTTAAATATCTCTGGGTATATATGGCTATAATGGGAAATGTTGCATATCAATAGAAGCAGGATTTCATTTTTCACATTTTAGATTTTTAAATGTATTTATTTATTTACTTTTATTAATTCAATAACCGTCCTTCATTTGTCAGGTATTAGTATTTACTATACACATAAAAAGTTTCTGACTTGATTCTTCAGAAAGTTTAATGCTATTACTACTATTTATAAAACAAACTATGGATTTATTTTAGTGATAACATTTTTTGGATGGAACATGGTGAACATATTTTGAGTGTTTTAAAAAATAATTACTGTTCTCTAAAGTATCTTCAAATATAATTAAGATTTGACAAAGTAATTACGGAATGCTGAAAAGTTTTCAGAATACATGTAAAGGAAATACTGCACACATCTGAGTGTAAATTCAACAAGTTCAACGCGAGCATTTTAGACTGCTTTTACAAAAAAACATACCGTTAGCATATTGTTTATTGGTTGTGCAAATAAAACTAATAACAACTAGAAAAGCACTATAGAGATGCTATACAGGAGAATGAGCTTACAAATGGTGGCAGGTAATGAAATGCATGTTACACTATCCCATAAGGTCACCATACATGTGAGTGATAAAAACTGTACATTTACTGTTAGCTGAATTTGCTCCTTGGAGTCACATTTTGTCTCAAATGGCAACACATTTGATTGGTGGTTTGCCGCAACAGAAATGTATCACTTTAATAGCATTTTTTTTATATTCTATATACTAAAGACATAAAGTAACATGCTTGTTTGACACAAACCCAGCAAAAAGTACATCATCATTTTTATATATATTCTTTCTCAGTGAAAAGGAATTGATTTTCCAAAAAGAAATTTCCATTCCATCTGAAATTGTGACTCATATCGCAATTGCAACACCTGTTGAAATATTTACAATATGAATTTTTTTTTTTGCATATCGTTCAGCCCTACATTATGATGATGGTGTTGAAATGATGATGATGAAAGTGTGTGATTGGCCTCACTCTCTCTTTTTTTAAACAGAATTAAAGTAGCTGAGGTGACTTTTGAAGCCTGAAACTCGCTTTTTTTGCTGCTTGCGGCTTTAATTTTGCGTGACTGAGCGGCTTCTTTCTGGTGAGCGCAAAAAGGTGTGAACCAGCAAATTGCTGCTTGCTGCAATATTTTACTGATATAAATGGATGTTGAGGGCTTATCTTCATCAGTTGGACCAGGTCTGACCTGAAAAAACTAAATCTCTATGTATTCAGTAGATGAGTGTGGGCAGCACAATCTTACATAGATTAATGTTGTGATGATACAGAGTAGTAATGAATAAACATTACATTATGCAACCGTTACGGTGTCTTTTAGTCACTATTATGGGTTAAAGTCAGCGTCTTTGCTGCTGCACGTTTTATGCTGTTAGCCCATGTTGTTATAAATGTGTGTCAGTCTGGTGTTTCTCCTCGTCACATATAGAATTTCTTATGCTGATTTTTTCTTTTTTTTTCTTTGCTGATTCTCTTGCTGTTTGCATTCACACATACGATGTATATTCTGTAAGTTACCTTGTGTTATCTGTCACTTACTGCCAATCAGTGTTTGAGTCATCTCACTAACGGCCTTTGCCATTGTGGTTTACAGGCAGTGGACAGAATACTTCCCACTACCACAGTAGCATAAGCAGCTACACAAATGTATCATTAGTTTTCAACAGAGATGTTAAATGAGGAATGAGTCAAAAGAGCTGGTTGCAAAGGATCCAAATACAAAGATTTACCACTAGATTCAATTTAGTTATACATAAAGCTTTGGTTTGGAAATATATCACTGAAATTTCTGTCATCACCACAATGAAACCACAGTGGAGGTGGATAACGCTAACTGCAACAGAAACATATTCTCTAGAAAAGCATTTTCTGCATTCAATGAAAGCACTTTCTACTAAGAAAGTAGTCCCACTGAAAGCAGACTATTCTAATGATTGTCCACAGTGGTTGTGAGAAAATGATGAGGATTTCTGTAATGTGGGCGAACCAAAAACTTTTAAAGCTATACGAGTAAACAGGACCAGAGGTTACATATACATATACATATATACATATACATACATATACATATATACTATATGTATACTATATATCAGTGCAATAGATAAAGCAAAGTAGATCTTTTGGCAGCATGTTGTGGCGCAGCAGTGAAACACAGACTCTGACATGATGAACTTTGTTAGCTCTCCAGTGTAATCGTGTATTTGTGGGTTCAAATCCAGTGTGAGTAATGTGAACTTTCTTTGCCTCACAGGTGATGAAAACTAATGTATGAGATAAACAGTGGGTCCAAAAGTTGTCTCAGATTTTTGGATAAAACCGTATTAGTTGCAGCATGACATAACATTGAACGATAAGAGGGACCCTGGTTAGGTTATTTATTTCATAGCAAGAAAATAAAGTAATTTGTTTTTTCTCCTTGTTAAAGTAAGTTGGATTTTGTTAATTAGTTTGCTCAAGTTAAAAGCCTCAACATGGTTAAAGTTCAGTTTAAATACTTTCAGACTGACTGACTGTCCCTCTTGCAATTTTTGTTGGAAGATCTCTCTATAATATCTATATCTTTATTTCTGTTTAAGTGACATTTAAAGTGACAACAATTTGTGGGTGTGTTGACTGTATTTGATACTTTTTAAAAAATGTATGAGCTTAGAATTTAAGGTCACAATAAGTCCATGATTTATTGAAGATTTTCCAAAGTTCGAGGTCATGTAATAGAAAACTTTGTTTCCAGCTCTTTTCTCATGACTGGCTCATGTGTGTTCACACAGTTTAAATGAGCACTCATCTCCTCCCTACCTGTATTCACACATTTCTCTGTGGTGCAGTTTTACGTTGTGCTGTTGAAATGATTTTCCAGCCATGCAGCAGTAATTTAAGTCTGTCTATGAAACAGATCCTAAGAATCTGCCCTGTGTTTTTTGATGAGCCAATTAGTCATTGAACAGAAATTAATCAGTGGCTGTTTTCATAATTTATTTAATATTTCAGCAATCAAAACATTTGCTGTTTTTAACCTTTCAAATGTGAAAATTAAAGCATCATGTGACCGAAAATAAGGTGTTGGGGTTGTTGGTCAAATAAGCCTTATACAAACATCTCTTAGGACAATCGGGACTGTTAATGGGCTTTTTTTGTTATTGTTTTATCAAATAAAAGGTTTGTTAATGAATTGTTGATGTGTTTGGAATAAAACATGATTATGGTCTACATTACATGATCAGAAAATGTTAAAATGTGAAATGTCATGAGAACAGAAAGCACAGGTGGCCAGTGATATCTTTGACCCTCAGAGGATGATCATCTGCTTTTGGACTGTGTGTGTGTGTGTGTGTGTGTGCGTGCGTGCGTGCGTGCGTGCGTGCGTGCGTGTGTGCGTGCGTGTCGTCTGTGTAAGGACTACATCTGGGTGTTCAGGTGAGGCAGATGTATTGATGAAAACAGTCAATGTATTCTGCTTCTGAGTCGTTATCTTCTGATGGGGCGTTTTGGGTGTGTGTGATTGGGAATGGGGACGCGCTCTTTCATTTCACTTTCCTTGAGTCTTTTCACTGAGAGAATGTGGCAGATGACTTCATACTGTACCTCCTTACAGAGGTGTGTTCGAATCTCTGTCATATCTCATCATCACTGATAAGACGTCATAGTCAGGTGGATTTATTGTCATGGGTACCATTTTTTCCTTTCTCTCCAGGTAATAATACATGTTTCTATGGGAAGTGTTATTACTGTCGGGAGAGTGAGCCAGCATGTGCAGAGGGAGAGATAATGGAGGGATCATTAACCCTTTGGCTGCCAGACGTCTGGCCGTTGCAGAAACACAGACATCCCTGGGGACGCACGTACAGAGAGGGGAAACTGGCCAGGTGGGTGTCGTGTGAGTCCAGAAATGATCTTTACGGTTGTTTAATTAGTTTTCAAAGTCAAAAAATTATTGTGTTTGATAAATAGCAGAAGGACATGGAAATGTTGTGCAAATGCACAATGCAGTTTTTCCATCATGGAGGTATTTTATTGTCAGGGGGTGCAGAAAGACTGATTTGTTGTTTCCTGCTGTTAAAGTGCAATGACGCCCCCCCTACTCCTACCTGCTTTATTCTGAGAAAAGCTTCCTGGGGTGGGAGGGTGAATTAAGCCACTCGGATCTTGGATATCCTGAGTGATGACAGTAAGATGACAAAGACAATTTATGGCTGTGTTAAAACTAAGCAAACTTGGCATCATAAACAAAGCATTAATTATTTACATGTAATATTCAGTACATTTACAATAATCACTCAGAAATATAAGAAAAAAAACAAATTTGAACAATTGGGATACCAAGGATCATTTCTATTTGGGCTCCTTTACTAATCCTTGGTCTGTAACTTTGAGTTTATTAATACATAATTTCAATGCAAATTCCAGTAATTAATTTCAGTAGTTTCTTTTTTTCAATAAAACAATTTATTAGTTGATTATAATGAAAAATACTGCCTGTTTTGATCAGGTTTTTACAGGTCTTCATCAGGGCTCAAAGTGGGACAAAATGCATCAGTTTGACCATTTCATATGTTTAAGCCGAAGCTATATACCTTCATTTTAAAAAATGCACTGCAACTTTGTCTACAGACAAACATGCAATTCAATAAATGAAGAAGCAAGTTTCCAATAATAAACTAATAGCATTTCCTTGAGTTTAAATTGAGCTTTTCTTTCAAGGACATTCCTTTTTCCCCATAAGAAGTATCAAATTGCATTGTTCTTTCCAGGAAACTTAATTGAAATTATGAGGAAATTAGATAAGATAAAATGTTATCAATTACTTTTTATTCCTGAGCATCATGAAAGAGGTCCACTGACCTAGCAAAGCAGGTTTATGTGCAACATTTTCTCCCTACCAAACTGTACTGTGTGATCTGATGGACCCTACTTAGGAAGTAGCGCTCCAGTATGTGAAAACGTGATGGTCAAGCCTAACCTAACCTAACATTTTAATTTAGGTACACCAGCACATAATTTAGGTTTGCGTAATTATGTGCTTTTCACCGTGCCCTTTGGAACAGCAATAATACATTTTAAGTGTTACCTTTGTTGTCTGTTTAATCATAACTGAGCCACATAAACTGGACAAGTAATTCTTTGTGGAAACGATTATAATAATGTATCATTCAAAGGGACCAGACTAGTACTTTTACTTTTATACTTACACTACATTTTACTGCTAATACTAATGCACTTTTACTTAAGTAGGATTTTTCATGCAGGACTTTTTTTCTTGAAGAATAAGCAATCAGTGTTTTGATTCATTTTGAATTGCTGGCATATTTTAAGGTTGTAATGTCATTTGAGGAGGAGTACAGGGTGCGGTTTCACACATACAGACTTATTTATTTTCACTTTGAGCACATTCACTTTGAAATAAAATGATAGATACCACATTAAAGTGCAAGGTCTCAGATTTAATTTGAGTAGGCTTACATGACTATAGAAAAATCTGTGAGGCAGAAATTGCCCCCAAAAAAATCAAACTCAGCTTATTGTCTCTGATGATGTCAGATGTTTAACGGGAAACCTGCTTAGCTCAGCAGTGATGATGCCTCACAACGGGCGATATGAACATCATCAGACTTCAATTGCAGAAGTTCAGTTGCGTTGCAAGTGCAGACATGTAAATTATGTAATATTATAAAAAATATGCAAGATAGGATCCTGGAATTGTCGCTCTCACACACTGTTGAGAGCCATGCAGAAATCGCTGATTGCAGAACTACTGTTGAGAGCTAACAAGACACTTTGTCTAATGTTGACGCTAAAACAAATCCCCAATCGAGTATCCCAGACAGTGCTGTGTGACCACAACATATAGTCCAGCCCGTCATATGGAAAGAACTATGAGGCAGACATACGTAGCCCATACCAGTGTTGTGCCAGTTCATACTTATAAAGAACTAGTTCAAAGTTCAGTTCATACAGAGTAAAATGAACTAGTTCATGTTCATTTGTTCCGGTTTTTTTTTTAAATAAAGGCAGATATTCTTTTTCAATAGAACCTCCTTCTACCCGTCCATCACCAGCCCCCAATCATTGCCACTCCCAAACTAAATTAATTATTGTATACCACTGAAGAATCACAGAACCTGCTTCAACTGCCCAAACGAACTGGCTTCAGCAGTAATAGATGCATCTGTACCGTCTGTGCCGCCTGAACCGCAAGCATGAGCCAAGCTCGGCCGTCACTATGGAGACGTCACGTGGCGTGCCGAAAAACTGTTGTAAAACATTAGCAGAGGTTCATAAAACGTTCACGTTCATCACAGAGAATTTGCCTTGATCATTTCACACTCACTCAGTTGTCGTTAAATATTAAGCAAAAGTTGACTATGCAAAATAATTGAAGAGTGAATTTTGACAGACTTTCACTTAAAAAAAAAAAAAATCTATTTCAACTTCTCAATGGCGAGAAGCTGAATTTGTTCACACACTAGATGTTTAACGGGAAACCTGCTTAGCTCAGCAGTGATGACCACTCCCATCTGAACAGCGTCAGATTTAAATTGCAGAAGTTCAGTTTCATCTTTAAGTCCAGAAATGAAATCTTATGTAAGATTATCAAATTACGCAAGGTAGGATCCTGGAAATGTCGCTCTCACTTTTGATATCAGGCCAAGTACGTGTTTATTTGTGACCCTGTTTGTGAGACCACATTGTTGACTAAGATTGTTGTTGTTATAAATATTGTGGTGTTAAAACTGACAAGTAGGAACCTCATCTGCTTTAGATGATGAGGGTCTGTGACTCAGTAGCCACTGCCGACTGCAGGGAGGACGTCCAAGTTGTAGAATGAAGATAACAATAAAGTCACAGAGGTAGCAGAGTAAACCTGTATACAAGGAATTAAACTTTCTCTCACACAGACACAAACGCACCAGAAAACATGCAGACATACATATACATAAATGCCAGCTCATAGGTTTTCTGTCATGTTTTATCAGCATCAGCACTTTAAATAATTTTTCTACATTTCTACTTTCTCAACAGACACCGAAACAAACACCACCTACATGGTAGATTTTGACCGGATTGTAATGGATTTGCATGTGTTTTAACCATCCAGGTGGGAGTATGATGAGAGTTACTGCGAGGCAGTGAAGAAAATGCCTCCATATGATGCAGGGCCAAGGCTGCTAGATGTCATAGATACGGCCATATTTGATTATCTCATTGGAAATGCTGATCGACATCACTATGAGAGCTTCCAGGATGACGGCGGTGCCAGCATGCTCATCCTACTCGACAACGCAAAGAGGTGAGCAATAAACTGAAGGATTTTAACTCAAAATCCTTTTTTTGTCCTTTGGTAGTTGTATTACTATTATCATTCTTTTTTTAAATAACAAGACATGAATCACATTTAGTTGTTTATATCGAGCAGATTTCATAAACACAGTTACAAAAATAAATTATTTATAACATAAAGATGAATTTAAAAAAACACCCTCTGAGGTTTTTTTCCTGAAATTGGAAAATTCGTCACTGTTTAAATTGACTTTGATTCATTGGGAGTCCCCTTTAAATTTGGACTCATTAAACCACTCTGGTGCAGGAGGGGGAATTTAGTGGAAACGTCTGCACTTTATTCAGACAACATGTTTTGTCTCATCAGCACAACATTCTGATAATTTTTAATAAGTTCAGTTTTCATCTCATATTTGAAGTCTAATTTTCATTTTCATTTTCAATTACAGTTTATGTTGACATTTTCTGGCATGATCATCATTTTCAAGAACTCACTTATTGCCATTGAAACTACTTACTAAGCTGAGTCATGGGAGCAGCCACTTCCATGAAGTGAGGACACTGAGCCGTTGATGCCGTCTGTGAACTTATTTTGTTTTCAATGATCAGTGGAAGTCAGTGGAAACTTTACTGTCTGCTTGATGGCTGTTTTTCCAACTGAACTACTGAACTTATATCATTTTCATTTTGAATATATTTTATAACAAAAACAGAGGTGTTACAGTCATCTGAGCAGCTCAATTTCGTTCGTTTTCCAGGTTGAGATTGGGTTTCAAGATTCTTGCTCACTGCTTCCAACAGTTTAGTTGTTTCCTTCCAGTCAGTGTCATTTCATACTACAATTAGGTCGGGACAATCAACTGAAAACAAACCAAAACTGACATCATCAGGTTTTCATTGACTTAATTGAAGTCATTTCTTTGTGTTCAGGAAATTCATTCCTTTAGACAAACTGTTGTCTCCAGCTTTAATGTGGCTGGAAGTGTCTATTAAATGGGAATGACCTGGTTTTCTGCATACATTGGTCATAAGAAATGATCTGATCTTCATCTAAGTCACAAGTATAGACAAACAATTATTTTTAAATAATTAATAATAAATAGTAGTGAATGGCCTTTGGGAATAGAAACTGTTTAGGAGTCTGGTGGTTCGAGTTTTTAATGACCTGTTGCGTCTACCTGACGACAGGAGGTCAGGGTGAGAACAGTCTTTGACAGTGTTTTTGGCTCTGGACAGGACAAGTCTTGGATTGAAAGAAGAGAGCAGCAGATGATTTTCTGTGCTGTGTTAATAACCCTCTGTAGAGATGTTTTGTCTGCTGCTGACAAACCAACATACTGCACACACTGTGACACAGTATGTTAAGACACAGACTCGTTTTACTTGTAACACTTTGAAGTGTATAAGATTATGTCTGACATGGGCCGAACAGTTGTGTATAGTCTTTAAACATTCATCTCATCCCTCATCATTTAATTCTATGTTCAGTTAGTCCACCCATGCCTGCTGAAGTCCTGCTGTGTTCATTAAAGTTCTGTAATGTAGGATCCAATAAAGAACAACAAAAGAGGTGACTGCCCCGCAGGTAATGAAATCAAATGCATATAGTCCCTCCAGGGAGCTAATGTTTGTCCAAGATTTAAAAATTAGGCACATGCTTCCTGACATAGTCTCAAATTTCTAAATATCTGGATAAACTTGATGCAGGGATATTGTAAGCAGCCTGTAACTGTTCCCATTAATGTGTAGGTCACCTACATTACAGATACCTCTGTTTCCAGATGTTATCATTCAGGCCAGGAAGGATTTGCTTTAATATATTTCCAGATTTTTAAGCATAATGCCAAATACAAAGCCGTTACTAAAATATGCCTTTAGAACTGCAGTGGGGCTGTTGAAGAGAGTAGGGAAGGAAGTCTTCTTAAAAAACAAGTGGTCAATGAGTAATCATCCACCACCATGTAAGGATGGATATATGAGGAACACTACATTTTGTTGTTTGGTAAGTTAAAACCACCTGCATCCTGTGGTTTCGATAAGTATTTTTAGTAATTCTGAGGTAATTCTGAGTTAATTCTTTATTAGTATAAGTATAAGAAATTAATCCAGTTGCTTAAAGTAAAATCAAGCAATAAAACATGAAAGCACGACAGTACAATCATCTTGATTACATTAATCTTCCAGACCTGAGAGATTAGAGGAGTCTTCCAAAAGTCAATATTACATTTAAGGAGTTCAATTTTGTCTTGCCAGTTCAATCGAAGGAGGTCATCTGGATTGTTATTCAGCTTTTTTTTTTTTTTTTTTAAGTAATGGACTGTAAAGAAGTCATATTAACCCCTTCAGAAACTGGCATTAATCCATTCCCAGTTGAGAGAAAATCCTGAGAGACCAGCATAGTTGTGGGATGGAGATGTATCAAAGTATGTCATCAGCCTATAACACAAGGAGACCTTTATATCTATACATGTCAGCGGGACATATTGGAGGGTTTTGGTTCAAAGACTGCAAACAGGAACGTGGGGAAAAGGGCAACCTTGATTGTTCCCACGATGAATTGCAAAAGGGTGAGCAATATTTTGATCAGTGATAATTGAGGAAGTTTGATGTGAGTAATTGACCTCAATCCATTTCATTTTCCATCTTCAGTTAATCAGAAAAAAAACAAAAACTAGAGGTCTGCTTCATTGACAATATACCGTATGTAAAAAGATACTGTTTCATTCACTCTTACCAAGCTCAGTGCAACAGTTAATAAAACAGTAATAAAAATTTACAACTTTTTCAGCTTGTCCCAGAAGCAGTTTGAAAGTTTGTTGACTCCTCAGGAGAGTAGATCAGGTAGCAGGGAAATTGCTGTTATAACAAACACGCTATCCACGCTCGGTTGTGGGCAGCTGAAAGAAAAACTCTCTTCTGCTTCAGTTGATTTCTGCAATGCCATGGCCAGCAAAGTGTGGCTAATGCATGTTGATGGCTTCTCTTAACCACAGCGCAGACAGGCCTCCAGCTCCAGTTTCCTTACTGCGGTTTTAAGTTGTAATTTGTTTGTGTGTGTGCGTGTGTGTGTGTGTGTGTGTGTGGTTTTTTTTTATCGTGTAGCTTTGGGAACGCAGCTCTGGATGAACGAAGCATCCTCGCACCACTCTACCAGTGCTGCATGTGAGTACTCAAACTGTCAAATCTTAATTTTCGTCTAATTTTGATAATTTTTTTAACTATAATATGTCGCATGTTTCATCTCTCTGTCAGGGTTCGTGTGTCCACATGGAACAGGTTAAACCTGCTGAGAAGTGGAGCTCTGAGTTCAGCAATGCGGCAGGCTCTGGCATTCGACCCTATCCACCCGGTCCTGGCTGACCCACACCTTGCAGCCCTGGACAGGCGTCTGTCCGGAGTCATAGCAACTGTTAAGCAGTGCATGGAAGCACAGGGCCCGGACAACACTCTAATAGAGGACCGAATGAACCTGCCGCATCCCTAGAAACAAGGGAGAGGAGAAAATGGCAAAAAACAGGAACAACCAGGACTTCACTTCCTGAGCCTGGAGAAGAGGAGAGGGACATGGAAGGAGACTGAGCAAATGGATCAGCCCCGGTGTTAAAGAATAAGAGCTGCAGAGTGAGTAAATGGATCAGCAGGGTGGAACAAAGACTGTGCATTTCTTCTGCCCTTGTTCCTTCCTTGTTTGTAACTCTGACAAGACTGGTTCTCAAAAAAGAATCAATGAATTCAAAGTGTTGGAACTGTGTCACTTTTCAGCTATAAAAACATACTCTCAGGACTGTTGTGCACTAGAGAACAGTATCTGCTGTAAGAACCCCCCTCGTCTACTACTACTGGTTGTGACCACACTCCTGCCATGTGCCAGATCCAGATTTCTTAGGATTCAGCTAAGAGGAAGAGATGGAGCTTGGAGAGATGCAGACACTCAAAAGAGCAGGAGGGAAGATAAAAAAATGAGCCACCAACATCTGGATGGAAGACACTGTACAGCTGTTTCAGGCTGTTTGGAGCTTACAGTCCAAGAAACTGAAAATACGTTATAGAACTGAAAATGCCTCTTTTTTTTTTTTCTCCTTGAGCTGAAATTTAACTTTGACTGGAAAAATTAAGAAAATCAACTCAGCCCTACCCCATCAGTGTGTACATATTTAACTAAGTAGTGACATAGAATTATGAGAAAAAAGAATATAAATTTGTGGATAATAATATTAAATAAGCTTGTGTGTGTGTGTGTGTGTGTGTATGAGAGTGTGTGTATGAGAGTGTGTGTATGAGAGAGTGCGTGCGTTCGTGCGCGCGTTCCATATTGTGCCGGAAATTAGAAGGCTACTGACATGACAGACTTGAAGTGGGGGGACAAAGAGGTCAGGTGTGTGGGTTCATCTTCAGCATTAAACTATGATCTATTTCATTGTGGTTCTCACTCTGCCTTCTTTTCTTCCATGCATTCACCACTTAAAAGCTCAGCAGCTGTTTTAAGATGGGTATTGTTGTTGTCAGTGCTACTATTTTCATGTTGGAAGGGACTTTCACTTTATTCTTACTTTTAGTTGCTCAGATATTTTTATCTTTTTCAGATTTGATCTGAGAAGCATTACAGGTCATATCTGGGAAACACTGGTTGTAATTTATGATAACTAGTTTTAGTTTTCCTCTTTCCTCGTCTCATTTTCTGTAATGTTTGTTTTCTTTTTTCCAAATTTGAATCACTTTTCATGTCCTAAATTCCGTTCATATTCAAGACAGCAGTAGCTCTTTTTAGTCACATATTAGTAAAACATGTGATTGCAAACAACTGAGTCCGTGCCAATGGGATTACACTTGTTGCCATTACATGAGATTGTCTCAAAAAACTGCATTCCAGGGTCATTCTCACTGTGTGAGATACTTGGCCGCAGCTTTGATAAGAGGTCGGAGGCTTTTTGGTTGTTTAGAGATTTAAGCAGATATCAGTGATGTGGAGCCAGGACCAGTACAGTTTGTACATCAAAACAAAAATAATCACTTTTATTTTGACACAGACTATGATTATTAAGGTGCTTTCAGGAGGTGTTTTCAGTTGTGGTTTGCACACCTGTTGAAACATCCAGCTAAGGTCTGATCCTCCAGTGTGGTAGAGACTTTTAACAGCAGCTGGCTGTAAGCAGACTGAACTGAACTGCAAACAAACACAACATGTCTGATCCTTATGTTCAACGTGAACAAACGTTTAACCTCGGTTTTGCTTTTGCCACTTCTTTCACATCATGTTCGCATAATCAGGTTGCAAATGGTTTGTAAAAGGATGTGTGTGGGCTGCTGATGATTAACCCAATAAGACTTTCCTTCCACAAACTAAAACTTTCCTCACTCTTCTGCTGCTCGGTTCTTTATGTTAATGTTTGCTTAAACTGAAATACCCAGCTTGTCCAAAAAAACAAACAAAAAAAAAAACAACGGCTCTCTAAATCTGATAACTCCGTATTCCTTGAATCAATAATTTTGACCTGTGAATAGATCTAAGTGTTGTTACAGTACTTCTGGTGATGGGATTCCCCATTTTACCATGTGCTTCTGTTACAGATCATCTGTCACCACAGGAGTTTGTCCTTATCACTTGACATTTCCTTCATCAGGTTTGTTAACACTGGTAGTAGTGGTATCACGGTTATAAAGTGTACACTCTTATTCTCTGGTTTGAGTGAGTTGTGTTGTGTTGTGTTTGCTACACCCACAGAGGAGAAATGTAATTGTGAAACCATGTGGCTGCCCCCCCCCCCTTTCCCACATGCAGATGTTCACTCTCAGCTGCCTGCTTGTCTTGCTGTCACATCCAGCCTCCCCTGTGTTTATGTGTGCAACACCTCAGATGATATAGGACAGCTGTTTCGTTTAAGCTAAGCAGGTGTTTTTGTTGGGACGTGTAGCAAAACATTGAAACTTTGAGAAAAAAACACTGCTTTTGTCATGTTGGGGCATGTCAGGACAAGTCAATTAATTAATGAATTTGTTTTTCTGATGTTTTCTATTGTGTTTTGGAAATAGCACATAATTAATTATTGTGACGTTTGTCTCTGTAGTTGCCATCATGCCATATAACACTCAGCTTTTATTACTGTCAGTAACTTTTTCTCCTCTTAAATCTCTTTAGTGGGATTTTTTTTTCTACTTCTGTTTCCCCTCTGGGAAGCAGTGAACATAAAATGGAAAAAAGTACACCAAAAATACCACAATAGTACTATTAACCCATTATTGTAGACACTAGATGTCCCTCTAGGATAATCTATGTAGGTTATAGATCATTATAGATCATTATTGGGATGGGCAGTGTAGCAACAAGCATGATGAAGCCAATAGCAAACCCACCACTGAATGTGACAAGCATTGCAGAAGTCCCATCACCTATTACAGGAATATCAAAAACTGTGTAGGAAGATAAAGATGAAGGCAAAGTTGTAAAGTATGACACGGTGAGTGTTGAGTCACTACCGAAAACACACTGTACATCACACACACACTTCTCTAAGTGAGGCAATGACACTAATGTCTACAAACTCTGTCTCTCTCTCTCTCTCTCATTTTCTTTCTCTCTTTCTAAATATACACATACACACACATATATATATGTGTGTGTATGTGTTGTTGCACAGACTGAAGTGTCTAATGTGTTCGTTCAACACGTGCTGCCAGAACAGTTTCAGTGCTCCTTGGCATTGATTCTACAAGTCTCTGAACTCCTTTGGAGAGATGAACACCTGAACACATCTTCCAAAAGATATTTAGATGATGGTGATGGAGCACGCTGTCTAACAAGTTAGTCCAAGATCTTCCATTGGTGTTCAATTGGGTTGAGATGTCGTGACTGTGAAAGTCATAGCATATGATTCACATCATATTCATGGGGGCATTCAGTAACACACACACACACACCCCCCCAATGCCCTTTTGGATGGGGGCATTGTCATCATGCTTCCCCACACATTTTTCAAGTTTTTTCCTTTAAATAGTCACCCATGGGACTCGCTTGAGTTACCTTCTTATGGACAAAATCAAACAAAACGTTGTTTCGTTATTGTGGAGAAAAACACAGATAAAAGGTCAGCAAGAAAGGATTACCAACCAAACAACTGCTCCAGACCCTCAGGGGCCACCAAAGACCACAGTTCACTGTATGGCGATTAGCTTATAGTAATATGCGTGATAAATATAAACTGAAATGGGGTATTGTTTTAATACCTTGAATATCTTGTCCAAATTAATAGTTTGACCTTTTCAAAGATACACTTATTTGCTTGCTTGTCAATGAGAAGATTGATAGCTCTCTTAGCTTAGCATAAATACTGGAAACTGGGTCAGGAAATAGCCTGGCTTGGTCTAAAATTACATATCTAAAGCTCTCAGATTAAAATATCCTTGGGTCAGACACAGGCTAACTGTTTCTTTTCCCCTCTTTGGACTTGTATTGACCCTGTGTTGCCCAATATGTCTATTATTATTACTATTCAACAGGTCTGGGCATGTTTTCGTTAAGTCCATGAGGGCTGAGGGCGGTCCCACTGTAAATTCACCAAGGCCCTGAGGGCGGTATGGCAGCCATTTTGGGCCCTTAATAAACACATTCCGTTAAATCCGCATTTCTATAGGGAATTACCCACAGTTCGTAAACACATAGTTGACTGGTAAATCAGAGCCAGAGCTACGTAGGTTTTTGTCCTGTCATGGTATGAGGATGAATTCCAAATATGCTTTCATCAGATCTTATCCAATATTAGTATTTTTTTTATTAGGCTAAGGAATGAGGGGAGGGAATACGAAAAAATGTAAAAGCAAAAGTCCCGAACCCATGCCACATGTTTTGGCGTCCTCTGAACGTAACGTCATATATATCACAAAAGCCTGCGGCTATGGCGTTCCTCTTTACACCATACCACCTGCCCCACCTAGGAGGGGATGCCATTTAAGTCTGTGAGGCGTCAGGGCTTTTAGCAATTATGGGGAACATCGGTATTGTAACAATTAAGAGGTTAAAGTAGCCAACATGTTTCCTGCTCAACAGTTGGCTGCTGAAAAGACTTTCATTCATTATTTGGGCTTAACCTGTCTGACTGCAGCGAAGCAATATAATATATATATATATATGTATGTATGGTCACATGAGCAGTTTGTCGTTGATTTCCTTGAAATAAGCTGTGGTTCAAATATCTCCCTACACCCCCTGATAAATATTATGGGAACATGACAGTGATTGAAGCGTACATTGTGATGTGGGAAGGTTTCACTGCTCGGCTTGTGTACCAGCAGCACAGAGAGTGTAACAGTCAGCCAATCAGGTCCCGGTGCGCTGGTTTCACTCCTGTTTCTGTCTCACGGTTTGTGTGTATGTAACTTATGTGTGTGTAGCACCCCCCATCCCCCACCCCACCCCCCACCCACACAAAGGCACAAACTAAATAAAGTGTAGATCATGAGCGCCGTCTTTCCAGTCACTCCCCTCCTTTCATCTTGCCCACTCGCGTTAAAAGCCTCGCTGAGCTCCTGCAGGGCGTTCAGTGCACTGATGGACCGCAGGAGGATGGATGCTGAGGGAGGTCGCGTGGTCCACCGGGAGTGGCGCGCGAGGAAGCTCGCGGTAGTCGTTGCCGTGCAAAACGTGCTGGTGGCCGCTTGTCTGTTCATCACTCTTTACGTTTACTGGGGCGTTCAGGATCAGGAGCGGGTGAGTAATCTGGAATTTGAGTTTAAATGTACTATCAAGAAAGAGGTGACTGGCAGTAATGCAGACTGTTCATTATTATGAACATACAGTATAATTTGAATAGTTTAAGAAAAACAAGTATTATTTCTTACATCCGTTTGATACAACTTGCAAACAAGTGAAGTGGGGATTTTAAAAGGTCTATGTAATGTTGATAAAGTTGACCAAATACACTCAAATACATCACTGCTGTTGGATCAGGGTATATTTATTGAATGTACACAAAATCTGAACAAGTATATCTCAATTAAAACATTTTTCAAATCAATTTTAATTAATTAAAACTTGTTATTACAATGAGTTTCCTCAGATGAACTTTAGAAGACCTGATCCCCCCTCCTCCTTTTTAATACATAGTATGGAAACTTCCCCTTCAATGCAGCTGTGTTTTTTTCATTCATACTGTCTGAGGAAATGTCTGGGTCATACATGCACTCACAGTAGACAGAAGGCTGCAGACTGTATGATTGACATTTTAAAATGAGACTACAGAAGCAAAGAACACCCTGCATTTTGAAATTGGAACACCTCTTGCCTTTGTTAAAATCCTCAATTACCAATTGATAACAAAGCTAGAAAGTTATGAGGGCTGTTGTTTTTGTACTAAAAATTGTCTTTCTTGTCCTTTATTTTGATTTTTTATTTATTTATGCTATTTTTTTTATTCTACATTCACTGAGATAGGTAATTTAGTCATCCAAATGATTAATCAGTAAAACTCAGTTGTGCCGTTGTATTACAATCATGTAGATACAAAATTTCAAGCATGAAGGTCTTTCCCCTGTGAGAAAGCTTTCTCGTACAGAAAAGACTGTCCTTTCTTAGGAGAGCATCACTGCAGGATAATTGTTGCATTACAGTAGGTTCATATTCAAACAGATACTGACAAGATGCCACATTGGTCCTTTCACTGTGATCATATCAAAGTAACTGACTGCCCTCATATAAGCTACTTTTACTTGTGGTTTTCAGTGAAATGACAGTAATCATAAGTCAGGGGCAGCAGGATTGGGTGTGCAGAGGTTCTCCAAATATCCTATGACCTGAATGACTGATAATCTACATAGACCTATGTGCACAGTTACTGTATAATCTTTATTTTAGTGACTAACATTTGTTCTACATTTAAGCTGTCGTTTATTGCTGCAGTGCTATTCTCACTACAGTTATTAATCACCCACTGAGACTTTCCCTAGTTTCTATCAGCCTAACTATTTTCACACCTTGTTACTTAACCACCATATCAAATAAACAAGCTTTGTGCTTCCCAGAGTTGAACATGAAGGGATCACATAGCAGAGCTGTGTGACCTTTCAAAAGACACCAGCATTTATAATGTCAGAGTCATAATGACAGTGAAGACAGACTAAAACCAGGAAAGATGAATGCCACCAGTTCTCTAATGTTTGTGTTTTTCTCTGAACAGGCATCTGGGGATAATGTACACATACAATTTGATGCCATTGCAAGTGAGTAACCCCCCCAACCAACCCCCCGAAAAAAGAAAAAAAAATTACTTCCTGACTTGATCTTTATCTCTTTGCCAAACACTCATATTGAAAAAAAGTTTCACAACAAGTTAAACAAGTGTTTTTCTCACTTTCTATCACTTCACTCTTTCTGTCTCACATTCCTCCTTTCACCTTCCAGCCATCTCAGGCAATGCAACGCTGCAGTTTAAGCACACTAAAAGCATGAATATGATGAGTGTGGCTGGCGAGAAGAAGGACAAGATCTATGTCAACTGCACTGGACCCTATGTTTTATATATACACCTGTGTTACACAAGCCTTGGCGGAGAGAAGACCACTGGGATGCTGCAGCTGCAGGTGGTGAGGGATAAAACCCCTGTCAGCTCCTTCACCCTGCAAACTTCAGAAGAGGTCTGCGAGGGGCTCAACAGCATAGCCTACCTCAAGGCAAAGGACCAGGCAAGCCTGCACTTGTATGCCAAAGAGGAGTTCAAGATTCTGGAGGTATCTGTGGGCCTGACATATCTGCTGGGGAGGCAGTGTGATTTTTGATGAGGGCCAATAAACGTGCCCTGAAGAAAAAAGACAAAGCTGACCGGGATGAGGAAGGGACCTCAGCACTTGTGTTCATGCACCATTGTGAGAACAAATACACTAAGCAGAACTCACACCAATGACATGACTTGTGTTGACAGACTCTTTTTTTTAATTTTGTTTATTACCTTGACCAAGGGAGCTGTGCATCTTCTAGTTTGACTGTGAGCAACAGCTTGCACATGTTCTTGGGTGAAAGAAAATGATTTGATTGATTTTGGTGTTGGTGATTGACAATCTCATTTTGTAGATGTCTTTAACAAGACACCCTCCCCCATTTTTGTGCACAAGACATTGGTTACTCTTTAAAATTTTTGATTTAGGCTGCAACTAAATATTATTTCAATAATCAGCCGATTATTTTCTTGATTACCATTTAAGCGTTGGGTTCATAAAATCATCAGAAAATACTGAGAAATTTTGTTTTTTCTTGAGAAATGGCTTTTTCATTTTCTGATGATCACATAATAGATTAATGGGCTGATCATTTCAGCTCTACTTTTGATTACACTTATTGTACTTGACCTTTTAAAGGGGAGCTTTTTTAAAGTTGAGTGGTTCTGAACCACATTTAGAAAGGTACTTTTTCTTTTCCTTTATCAATCTTTTCTGTTATGTGTGCACTCCTGCTACCAACTGTTATTGCAGTGATATTGGGATCTAAAATTGTTTTAAATCGTGAAGTTTTATGCATTCGCAAAATGTATAGTTTGTCAAAGTTGAGTGAGGACTGAACTGGATGCTATCCCAACTAATGTACCTACACCCTCGTGAAGGGGTGTTAAAGCCTCAGGTGCCTTCTAAATTATAATATAAAGCTACAGCCAGGTGACAAATTGAAGGAAAAACACCATAAAGTTTTTTCCATAGGTGTTCAACTAGGTAGGGTTGTGGTGACTGTGAAGGTCATAGCTTATGATTTGAATAATTTTCATACTCACCAAACCATTCAGTGACCCCTCATGCCCTTTGGATGGGTGCATCTTCTGTTTTTTCATTTAATTTGTCACCTGTGTAGATAGATAATATACTATAATCCTTAGTTATTTATTTCACTTTAACAGTGCCAAGCTGTGTAGTACCAAATGAATGTATTTGTTTTTGGTGCAGTTATCCTCCCGTGAAGCTCCAATCTGAGTCTCATAAACTTCCTCTGTGCTGCGCGGCTCCCAAACAGCTCAAACTGTGTTTAACTCACATGGATTACCAGACTATTGCCGTTTACCCCAGCAATGACGGTGACAATAGCTTTGTTTTCTATGACTAACATGCCACTGGACATTATCTCATGTTTCTTGAACTGGTGTTTCTAGAGAGTTAAACACATGGCAGACAAGTTTGATGCTGCAGCCACACTGACACACAGACAGCTCATTGTGAAGACCAGAGAGGAGACAGATGAAGTGGAAATTTTAACTCTTTTGATTGTATCTGCGCACACACTGCTCACATCACTTTGTAATGTTTTAATATGTCACATGTTTGTGTGTGTGTGTAAGTATGGCTTTAGCTATAAAAACCAAGTGCTGATCTGAAGCTGAGGTTCTTTGTACATACTTCATACTTCATACATCAGTTAAGCTATGATACACTGATTCATTGAAAAGCCATGTTGCAATAATGATGGAATAATACTTTGGAAGTATGCTGTGAGGCACATTGTATTGTTTTGTATTGAACTACAAGCAATGTCATATTCAGTGTTGTTAGTGATTGAACTGGTTGGTTTTGATTTCTACTATATCATAAATACAATATTTTATAAATAATTTACACAGAAATCATGTTTTTAAAAGGAAGAACTTAGCATTTGAGCTTTTTAATTATTCAATGAATGGATCTTTAAACATCAGTGATGGTTTAAATGGGTGCAAAATGGACTGAAACTTTCTGACAAAAGAGCTACTGTAGTACTGTATATGTGAAAAAAAAAACAAGCTGATATGACAATGTATAATTAGTCCAGGAAATGTACAATGTGGCTACCTCCTGTAAACTTTGGCACTTATCACCTGTTGGGATGAAACTTTAATAAAAACTGTTTCCATTTTGCAACAAGTCCCTTCTTTGTTTTCACAGTTCTGTTGCACTCTCTCCCTCTCTCTCTCCCTCGCTCTCTCTCGCTCTCTGGTTGCTGTAAGAGTCAGCAGTTTCATCATCTTTACCTGACATGGTAGGCGTAGTTCAACCAAAAGTGAAAGTGACCTGAGGAAAGGCACGTCACACATATACCTGACATGGCACTGCTGTACTGAAGGATCGGTCTGTACACTACCAGCCTTGGAAAGCTTACAAGCTCAATTCAGACTTATCCCCAATTAATGGGAAAAATGTATTCTGTCTTTGTGTCTGTGTGTTTTGTCATTTCTAAAACTAGAACAACAGGTTGTTAACCCACTATTTCCTGCTGAAATAAAGCCTGCTGTACCTACACGGGCTTTCCAAGACGTTAAAAATTCCTCAGGCAGTTTGTCTGCTATTTCAGTATCAGGAACAAGGGTTGAACACCCGGTGCAAGATTAAACTTGAACAGTAAAACTTGCCTACATTTATAGATTTATTTTTGGCCATAGCATGTGAATAGTAATCTATGAAACAGCTTCTTTTAACACCCACGTAGGGGCTCACAGACATTTTCTCATTGTTCATTATAACATTATTGGAATAAAAACAATAAATACTGTAAATATTATTAATACGCTCACAAAATTATTCAGTCAATAAGAACTAAAATCAGAGAGGTATTTGCGAGGACTTGGTATTTGTAAAGGATTACGTTGTGCGCTGCATACTTTTTTCACCCCATAACTGCAGAGAAAACATAGTTGTGGGTTTTGGTTTCAAGTAAAAGCAGCCACACCCTATTCTGCTATCATTAAATATAATCAGGAATCACAAATAAAATGCTTAAAAAAAAAATCAGCAGGCTGGGTCATAAAATCAAATCTTTAATGATTACATGTGACTAAATCTCACCCGTGATGTGTTTGCTTAACCTTGATTACATAATATGTGTTTGTGTGTGTGTGTGTGTGTAATATATATATTATACATACATACATATACATATATATATATATATATATATTATACATGTTACATATATAATTTTCAAAATAAACCACTCAGCTGAAGAAAAGAAACATACCTGATATTCTCAAAGTCACTTAGCTCCTTCTTCTCCTAAAATTGTTGACAAAGCACAGAACTCAAAATGTGTAGCCTGTAAGATACGAGGGAACATGCATGCATTACATATGAATGTGACATTGTGCATGACATACATAAACACAGTAAACTAAGTCTTGTGCATCCTAAAAATGACAATACACAATAATTATAGTATCTTTATTTGTTTGCAACATCAAGTTTCATTGTGCTTCACAAAAAGCAACAAATGGAAAAACCAATAATAATGCAAAACATGGCAGAGGCAACTGCTGCTGGCAGAGTTTGTCTGTAACATTAACTAACTAACATTACAAATGAAAAACCACTTACTTAAGCTAACGTTAGCTCCAGGAGTTGGTTGAAAAGACTTGCTAACCCTGTGTAAAGGGTCTTAAATATACAAATACACACATGATATTGGGCTAAACAACTGAGGGTAAATCTATATGTCTACAGGATAAAGCCAGCATCTTCTCCAGGTTACCATCCATGTAGAAGACATGGAAATGAAGACACAGCATTGTTCTTGTACTGTGGTGTAGAGCTAGGGAGTGTGTTACAAGTATGGAAAAGGTAACCCTATTTTACGATGAGGATTAATGTTTGTGTGACCACTGTTTCCTTCAGTTTCCGCAAATCTACCTTCTGTGACTTGTGCATGGGAAATGGTAACGGTTAAATGTTACACCGAGGCTGGAAAATGCAGGATTCCGAATTGTCACTGGAGTGTGTCATTGTCAGTTAATGGTAAATGTTTTTCATAGAAGTGATTTTTAGATATTTTCCCTCTATACTGTACATTTGATATGTTTAGTGTTGGTTCATAAGAATAACCCTAATACTACAGGAAAGTAAAAGGTGAGGATGTCCAGGCAGAGGACAGCAAGATGCAGCAGGGAGACTTTCAGCACAGGAAAGACAGGCAGCCCTGAGTTGAGGAGAGACTTGCTACTGCTACTGTTATAAAAAGGTCTGTTTAAGTCTGCTTGACTATCTGTAAAAGTTACTGCACGCCACTGCCATATGGTGACTATTATTTCTAATTACACTCCTGATTACAACTAATTACAGTTGTGCTTTTGTCCCTCTGATCTGTCCGTTTGAAATCAGAGAATGAGCTTAAACCACTAACAAATTATTATATTTGACAGTGTTTATATTTTGTGGAATCATACATGGATAATATGCTCTACCTCACCCTATGACTTTGCATCAGAGGCCACTTTTATGAGGCTTGATTTATAATCAGATATCCTTGCAGTTACTGAACTCTGAACCTTTCCAGTGATACTGCTCTGCTTGCATGACCTATACCCATATATGCTTGCAGACAGTTTGTAACCGCAGGAAGTGCAAAGGACAGCATACAGTGAAAGTTAAAGTTAAATGGTGCTCAATGGTGCTTACTGAGCAATACTGTCTTGCTTGCGTAAAATTTAAAGTTGTGACTAATAACACGGGTGGTGCAGTGGTTAGCACTGCACAGTTTCTGTGTGGAGTTTGCATGATCTCCCCGTGTCTTTGTGGGTTCTCGCCGGCTACTCTGACTTCCTCCCACTATCCAAAGACATTCAGGTTAGGTTAATTGGTCACACTAAATTGCCCGTAGGTGTGGATGTGAGTGTTAATGGTTGTGTCTGTATGTTAGCCCTGTGATAGAGTGACGACTTGTCCAGGGAGTACCCAGCCCTCCCCTAAATGTCAGCTGGGATTAGCTCCAGTCCCCCTGTGACACTATTAGGATAAGTGTCATGGATAATGGATGGATAGAGTTGTTACAGAAAGACCAAGTTCCCAGACACAGTGTGTTGTCCAAACTAACAGCCTGTCTGATTACTTGTGGTTTGTTTTGTTTGGCATATTTCTCCCCTCAATGCATCAGACTGGTATAATATGTCAACTGTTGTGCAAATTTTGATGACTTAAGCTTTGCAAGTTTAAACCAACAATGAACAGAAAAGCAATAGCAAAAGATTTTGATTGATTATCGTACATCACCAATAGGTTGACAATTTTCATTCTGTGTGAAATGTCTACCACATTACCACATAAACAACATACATTTTTGGTACGGATATATTCCCCGTAAGATTGTCAAAGACGTTTTTTCACAGCCAGAAGCACATGGAAGTGGACCAAGACACATTATTGGGTTGGAACTGCATTAAAACCTTGTAGGTGGAACCATTTAAATGAGGAGAACTGTGCAGTGATACCGTTTGTTTTAAAACTTTATATGAAGGCTCCTGGCAGATTATGTTATGAGGATAATGAAACTTGTTGACTGTGTAGTTGAAATGGGACCTTTGGTGAGGGCTCAGGGTAAATCCCTGTAGGGTTGACTAATAACTCCTTGTTGGTTTCAGGTTAACAAAACTTTCAACTATAACATGTTTCCCTACAGATAGCTTGCAAAACAATAGATTGATCTCTAATTGTATCCATTAGCTAAAAGTGCACAGTTACCATGGGTGGGACTTCACATTGGATTTGATATCTGAATCATGGATGCTTGCTGTTGATTGTGGTTGGCTGTGGACTTTTAGTAGTGGATTCTACTAATCTTACTTTTATTTAAAATTAATTGTTTGACGTCTCACAGTATAGAGTCCAGTCTCTAAATGGCGGGCTGGAAGCCTTTTGTTTAAGACTACTTAAACATGCTTGCTCTACATCCTTAGGATTCTTGATAGCCGGCTGGTTTCAGTAGGTGTGAGTCATGACTCAGTAACGTAATGAAATTCTTTGTGAAATTTGAAAATGAATGGGCGGAAGTGCTGCAATTTCTTTGTAACTTCTTCCCTATAACAAATGGCCTACGAATCATGATGGCATCTACCTGGTTGAAATCCCTGTGCAGTTTCCAGCAGATAAACTATGATCATGCACAACACGTAAACTTATGGCTGTTTTTTGATTGAAATAGTTACATTGGTTCCAAAGAAAGTCAGGCCCAAGAAATATTCAAGAAGCTGCAATTTAATTTACCATGAATGGACAGATAAAGTACTTTACACATATCGTGCTTTCTTGGAAATACCGCACATTTCCACATTGTTCCAAATTGAAAATATCCTTCCCTCAATATTAAGGTACATGTGAACAGAAATCCAGTATGTCCGTTTGGTTAAATAGTTAGACTTTTGTTTTAAGTGTCCACACCTCATGCAGCAGATGCAAGTCTTACTCTGTTTTCTGATTAAAATTCTGCATAATGCCACACCTGTGTGACTTCATAGACAGTAGGCACAAATAAAACCTGTACCTGTCTGCTTTGTTTCCTAATTGGTCTCTACCCATCAAGTCACAGTTTGCCACCTGCAGAAAGTTTCCTCAGACACCACTGTAATGGTAGTCACGTGCATGCCAAGCTCCTACCTGATTTCCATGGCCAAACAGAATGTTAATTAATGGTGACATTACTAGTTTTAGGTTTTATTCATTATATTTAATGTCCAAGTAAAATGTGTCTCATGACATGAATCTACAGTCGCAATTCTGTACATCTACCATTTCCGTGGAATTATACAATTAGACTGAGTGAAACTAGAAACAAGATCTCACCCTCCGAAGACAATGAAACTGAAGAAGCAGACACACAAACAAGATAAGAAATTCATAAGAATGCAGTGTGTAAACAGCAAGAATGATAAGTAGTTTTCGTATGATGCGTGTGTGTGTGTGTGTGTGTGTGTGTGTGTGTGTGTGTGTGTGTGTGTGTGTGTGTGTGTGAGAGTGTGTGTGTGTTGGCTCACTCGAGTTTGAAACGTGTCAACAAAGTTACCAGCAGGTATAGGGGCCGAAGCCAAGACGGATATAGAACAACGACGGTGATGCAACGGCGGCTCTTCGGCTCTGTAAATGAGGGCGGGACAATAACAGTGATGCAACCACACACAGTTTCTCATGTGGAGGAATTTCCTGCTAAATGGGAAGGAAAATGGCGAGACTGAAACACAGAGAATGAGAGAGAGAGAGCGTGAGAGAAGTTATTCAAAATAACTTTTGTGTTTCATTTTATATTTGTGTTTCAGCCAAGCTTTCAGTGTTTTGAAACGCCCTTGGACATGTGAAAGCAGCATGTGTTTCATGTCCTGGCCAAATCTGATCATATTACGCAGCCTCCCTTACGCTACAATGCTACAATGTTAGTTAACACTGCTGTATATGATGGGCTTTATATACAATCTCTACGAGTGGAATGAAAAACTGCAAATCATAACACACACCAGAGATAACAATGCAGTGGCTTCAGGTGCTCATTCATCACTGACAATTGCACGGATTTAATAGTAAGTAAAAATATTCTATGAAAGAAAAATAGGTCTACTATCATACCGTGCTTGTCTGTGCATGTACACTAGGCATGCAGAGTCACATTTCAGATGTCTGTGGCAAGGAGTGTTGCCATGCCAGGTTTAGTAATGAATGATTAATCATAGATCTGGTGCCCACAGTCATGTCCTGAAGTGTGGATGAGTGAGGGGTAGAGTGGGCAGACAGCTGTTGTAATCCTTGGCTAGCAGCAGTCAGAAAGCATTTAATAAATATAGCTACACAAACACACAAAGCAATGTCAGTGGCTCAGATTCAGAAGGAAGGTTACAGTTACCTATTAGCACGACGACTTCACGTCTTTCTACATATATTTTTTTATTCCAGGTCCATGAGGTAGAGTGTACACCAGTCTCAGCTATAAACCTGCAAAGCAGTTGGGTGATTAAACTGTGCTAGATTAGAAATTCCACTGCAACACATCGAAATGAAACTTTCTATAGCTTTTTAATTTGTTGTTGATCAGTCTGCAAGTTTGTGACCCAAGTTTATTCACTGCATAAGTCTCCACACCTGGTCATTTCACTGACCCTTTTAGCCTTAATGAGTTCAAACCCCCTTTGTGGCTTCTTGCAGATATATTATTGGTTCAGTTTTTATTGATTAAAATGATCCATTATTGAGTTTATTTAGTGAAATACAGTGTGTGTGTGTGTGTGTGTGTGTGTGTGTGTGTGTGTGTGTGTAATCATGGAAACTGAAAGAACACAAAACGTGGTCACTGTTCGAGGCTGTGACCGACATGCACTTCCTAATCAGTCAGTGAAATAAGGAACATTTATTTTAACCAATTCAGGTCTGTAAGTCCAAATTCAATGAGCTAAATAAAGGAGATAGTACATATGTGTGTATGTCAAGATGTCACAAACTGAGGGAGAGTGAATGGCCAAGACACACACATATATATATGTATATATACTGTAAATATATAGCCTTAATTATTATAGGTGATTAATATAGGTATAATATATGTATATCAATCTTGGTGTTGTTTAATTATTTGTCTTTTTTCCGTTATTGTCATACACCCAGCTAAATTATATGTTGACACTTTGGCAACATTGTTTTTGAAACTCTCATGCCAATAAACAACCAATCAGCCACAACACTAAAACTTGTTAGGCTACTAGTCTTACTGTGGCTGGTCAGTGTATTGTTTTTCCTCTGTTAATCATTACAACCAGTTTTACTGTGAGTGCAGAGGGATTCCCTCACGTCTTTCTGTTTTCAATTTTATCAGAAGGGGCGGGAGCTAACTGGGATACCCACTTTCTCTGCTCTCGTGTGGGAAGACAGGCTATATTAATAGTCAGTTTCCAGTGCAAGTATCACAGTCTGCATGATGGAGAGACAGCAAGCAGGACAAGAGGAGAAACTGGTGAAGTTCAGGATGGAGATGGACAGTTTGAAAGTTCATCATCCGTCCAAAGACTCACCTCAGGACCGCCATGGATGCTTCAGGTGTATGGTTGCTGTGGCCACAGTGATGGGATTGGTCATTGTCGCTCTGGTGGTGTTCCTTATCCTGCATTATTTGATGTTCATGCCATCATGCAGCAAGGTGAGTAACTCATGGTAGCATTGATAGAAAGTCTTCTTAGCTAATATGATCAGCAATTGCTCTTCTCTGTATATCCATACATGTCTGCTCATAATCAGTCTGTCTTTCTATAGGACGCTTCACGACCGACTGACGCAGCAAAAATCTACATAACCTGTAAACTAAAAAGTAAGCATCACTTCTGTTTTAATTGCCTCCAACAGTTGTATTCAGATGTTAATGTCTCAGTGTGCTGATGGAAAAAATGTCATTTCCTCTGTAGAGAGTGATGAACAGGGAAAATATGACATCTTCACTGTGGGTAACAATGCACGCTACCTAATCTACGGATGGGTGAAACTCCAAAGTACCACCGGTGAGGAGATTCTCATGCAAATGCGGAATGAAGATAAAAGAACTCTCCAAAAAAAGAAGGCAAACCAGACAGAGATCTTCTTTTTCACTGAGGCCTTACTGATGAAAGACATTACAATAAGCATTCACTTCACGTCTAACTACACAGACAGCTTGTTCCATCTCTATGAACTCTGACCAGGCTGAAATGAGACTGGTTATATGTAAACATCAAAAACGTTTCTGGGCCTCATGTTCATCTGTGGCACACACTACTGTATTGAACTGTGAAAACCTGTTGCTCTGGATGTTATGCAATTTGTCTGGATACATATATTCGCTTATCAGACAGTTTAATGAATGGTGAAATGGTTTCTTGGCTGTGTTGTGCATTTGCTCAGGAGAGAGTGGGTGTGTTCCCTCTGAAGGCTCACATGGAAGGATTTGATTTTCCTCCGGATGTGAGCAACAAACCAAAATTGTGGTTGCAGGAGTGCTGACAGGGAAACTACTCAGTTGTAGTAGAAATACCCTTATTTGGTATGACTCAGCAACTTTAATGTAGAAAGCCCCATAAGGTGGAGCTGCTAATTTAAGATGAATTATATAATTTGACAAGAAATTTATACAAGCCCAAATTTTTATTACTTAACTGTGACATAGTAAAAACCCACAATAAACAGAAAAGACTGTATTCATTTTATTTAGCTCCCGGTTGCTTAAAACCTCTGGATCAAGCAGCGAAAAAATAATCTGAGAAATAGATTTTATGCGACATGTATAGAGTATATGAAATGATGCAATAACATAACATAATCTAACATGGGAAAAGTAAAAAATGATGATCCTGAGCCTAAACAGGAAAAATATTAGTAACAGAGAAAAACACAATACATGCTCAACACCTAGACCTAACACGTCTGACAGGCTCAGTAAAAACGATTTACATGCTTCACTAATTTCATATTTGCTGCTGGCCTTTTTGAGTCAGGTGTGATCTATACAAAGGAGAAAATCAAAGTGAGCTTCATGTAACGTCATTCTTGCAAAAAGAGTAAATGGAATTAACTAAATTAATTCACCTATGCCTTGCTTTTATAGTTATCAGCTTTCTTAATATACAGATACATATATATATATATATATATATATATATGGTGACTAGAAGAGGTTGGAGAATAGGATTAATGGGTTGGTTCTACTCTTACTTTATGTTATTTACACAAAACGGATGTTGACAGGAGGAGGCCTGACAACACAATCTGGTATTTTTTCAGTTGCTTTGTCCACTTCTTTGGTCCTGATTGAAATATTTCAGCAAGTATTAGACAAGGTACCTTGACGTTTCTTCTAGCATCATTTTTGGTTCAGAGTGAAATGTCTTGACAACCACATAAACCTTAGGACTGCCAGAGAATTGTAAAAACTTTGGTGACAAGAAATTGCTGCAAACCTAAATGTGTCTCATGACTTTAATGTTAACTCATAATGTGCTTTACGTTCTTGTCATTCATCATTCTGTAAGAGCACATATCACACAATCTCACTTTCATAAGAAAAAATTTCTGGAGTAATTAGTCATTTTCATTTCTCTGATTGACTACTTTTACCTGTGAGGCTGACCAACCAGGCAGGAACTGCATGTTTCATGTGCATTTTCACGACCCACCCATCTTACCTAGTTACTATAATATTAAAGCACTAGGGTTTAATGCTGTAGAAATCCTGTGGAAGTCAAATGAATGTTCCTGAAGACCTTTGTCCGCCACAATAACGCATTGAATTGGGAAATTCTTTGCATTTATTTTTGTTGTATGTGAGTTCACTGGCACATGGAAACCTGCTGCAGCCTGTGATTCTCACTCCAGCAGTGGGATACAATATTGGTCTTACTCTCAAAAAAGAGGGTGTTATTTGTGATTTGTGATTTTTCTTTTTTGTTTGTTTTTTTGCCATACACTGTAAATAAATGAACATGACTATAAGGTTTGTCAAGATTGTGATTGTATATCTGACATCCGCACATACATAAAAAAACAAACAAACAGTCAGCTGAAGTTCATATAAGATTCAGCTGCAGTTTTAGAATGTCTTTAGAGGTCTTTAAACTTTTAAACCAACATTGACCAACATTTGAACTTCGAACATTTTCTTACCAAGCTCATTCAGTCTTTTTGTTTCAGTTGAGAAACATTGCTAAATTCAACTCTATACTATCAATCAAAACCTTGAACTTCGAGTACATGACTTAATCTTTTCTCTTTTAGATTACTGCAACTAACTCTTCACTTGAATCACTCTGTCCTCTCTGTCCCCTCTTCAGTTGGTCCAAAATGCTCTTGTGTCTCGTAGTACTTGGTCCCACATCAGCCCAATTCTTGCCTCCCTTCACTGTATGTATAGCAGAGATGCTGAGCCCTTCAAGAGCTCTTCTACCTCTGATCATCTAATCATGGCCTCTTATCTGTTCCCCCGTTGCTATGTTAAATCCAGATCTGATCTTGCTTTAAAGGTTGTAGCTCCTAAAACTTGGAACATTCTTCCCCTTTCCATCAGAGCTGATAAAAACAAATTTTTATACATTAGCGTTTTTATAAATACTCTGTGTACTCTGTGTAATTTTTTATAAATACGAATGTATATGTGTATGTATGTATGTCTTTATGTATGTATGTATTTACACTGTGTATGCTATATATGTAATTCTGTACGTGTATTGTAATTGGAATGTGTGTATTTCATCCTCTATGTGAAATGCTTTGTAACAGTGTTTTAAAAAGTACTATATAATTAAATCATTGCAATAATACTTACATAAAATGAAACCTGTGGATTTTGGTCCTGCTCTCTAAAACTGAAATCACTTTAAGGGGGGAGTTTCTTTGTGGCCATTGTGAAACAAAACGCTTTGGCCGTGTGACCATTGTTTTAAGTCAGACCTGAAAATATACTTTCCCTTATTCCAAGAGGGCTGAAATGTTGTACATTTTACTGGCAATTGGGCAAGTTTTTGTGAAATTCAAAATTTCACACACACACACACAAACACACACACACACACACACACACACACACAAAAACAGGGACGTAGTCTTGTAAATAACGATGTTGTCAACTACAGATTTTGATTATTCTGTCTAATTGTAAACCATC
>NW_019524797.1:700252-700611 GCF_002814215.2 Seriola lalandi dorsalis
TCATACGATGCACAAATCAACCACATAACATGAATATAGTTTTCACTTTCACCATGCTGCACACAACTCTGCTCAGATTGAAACACATCCCATCCATCCATATAAAAGATATTTAGAGTTGTTCAGAAATTTAAATCAACTCTTCTTGAACCCGACACAGTGTCTTCATATATGTCAACTGCTACAGTCACGATGAGCCAGTAGTCTCAAAGAGGTTAAATTTGTTTGAAAGAAAGTCCACGATCCAGTAAATTATTACTATAAAATGTCATGTTCCATCTCTGAATGATAATGTATAAAGCAGCCTCTAAGAGCAAAGACCTGTGCATAACCTCATAAAATAAACTTTTTTTATTCTG
>NW_019524797.1:700631-701199 GCF_002814215.2 Seriola lalandi dorsalis
CTCTTGGAGAAAGAAACCTTTTGAAGCCCCTGACTGCACCTTCAAAGGAGAGAGTGTCACACCTCCAGATGAGTTTCCCTCTCCCCTGCAGTACTTCAGGAGGTTCATTACAGAAGAGATGATTGAGTCAGTGATGGAGCAAACCAATCTGTACAGTGTCCAAACCTCTGACACGCTCAAGAATGTGAACACCACAGTCAAGGAGCTGGATATCCTAATTGGCATGTACCTGTGCATGGGTCTTTGCCAGCTTCCAGGAAACCGTAACTACTGGGAAAACAACACAAGGTGTGCCATGGTAGCTGATAACATGTCACACAACTGTTTTCAGACCTTCCTCGCATCTCTTCACTTCGCTGACAATACGGATTCATCAAACAGGCAAGAAGGGGACAAGTGCTGGAAGATCCGTCCATGGCTTGATATGTTCTGCAAACAATGTCTTGAGATCACCCCAGAAGAGTACAACTCTATTGATGAGCAAATAGTGTCTTTCAGAGGAACGCGCAGCCCAATAAGGCAGTATGTCAAGAGCAAGCCCCATCCCTGGGGATTCAAGATCTGGGCC
>NW_019524797.1:701219-724829 GCF_002814215.2 Seriola lalandi dorsalis
TTTTAGAAATGTTGGCCAACTGAAAAGTATGAACATGAAAAGTATGAGCATGTACAGCACTCAATACTTAGTCAGGGCTCCTTTTGCCTGAATTACTGCAGCAATGCGGCGTGGCATGGAGTCGATCAGTCTGTGGCACTGCTCAGGTGTTATGAGAGCCCAGGTTGCTCTGATAGTGGCCTTCAGCTCTTCTGCATTGTTGGGTCTGGCATATCGCATTTTCCTCTTCACAATACCCCATAGATTTTCTATGGGGTTAAGGTCAGGCGAGTTTGCTGGCCAATTAAGAACAGGGATACCATGGTCCTTAAACCAGGTACTGGTAGCTTTGGCACTGTGTGCAGGTGCCAAGTCCTGTTGGAAAATGAAATCTACATCTCCATAAAGTTGGTCAGCAGCAGGAAGCATGAAGTGCTCTAAAACTTCCTGGTAGACGGCTGCGTTGACCTTGGACCTCAGAAAACACAGTGGACCAACACCAGCAGATGACATGGCTCCCCAAACCATCACTGACTGTGGAAACTTTACACTGGACCTCAAGCAACGTGGATTCTGTGCCTCTCCTCTCTTCCTCCAGACTCTGGGACCTTGATTTCCAAAGGAAATGCAAAATTTACTTTCATCAGAGAACATAACCACTCAGCAGCAGTCCAGTCCTTTTTGTCTTTAGCCCAGGCGAGATGCTTCTGACGCTGTCTATTGTTCAAGAGTGGCTTGACACAAGGAATGCGATAGCTGAAACCCATGTCTTGCATACGTCTGTGCGTAAGCACTGACTCCAGCTGCAGTCCACTCTTTGTGAATCTCCCCCACATTTTTGAATGGGTTTTGTTTCACAATTCTCTCCAGGGTGCGTTTATCCCTATTGCTTGTTCACTTTCTTCTACCACACCTTTTCTTTCCCTTCGCCTCTCTATTAATGTGCTTGGACACAGAGCTCTGTGAACAGCCAGCCTCTTTAGCAATGACCTTTTGTGTCTTGCCCTCCTTGTGCAAGGTGTCAATGGTCGTCTTTTGGACAACTGTCAAGTCAGCAGTCGTCCCCATGATTGTGTCGCCTACAGAACTAGACTGAGAGACCATTTAAAGGCCTTTGCAGGTGTTTTGAGTTAATTAGCTGATTAGAGTGGGGCACCAGGTGTCTTCAATATTCAACTTTTTCACAATATTCTAATTTTCTGAGATACTGAATTTGGGGTTTTCATTAGTTGTCAGTTATAATCATCAAAATTAAAATAAATAAACACTTGAAATATATCAGTCTGTGTGGAATGAATGTATACAATATACAAGTTTCACTTTTTGAATGGAATTACTGAAATAAATCAACTTTTTGATGATATTCTAATTTATTGACCAGCACCTGTATAAGCCTGTATGATTGAGTTCAAGTAGATCGGTGCAGACCTAGAAGACACTCTGGAGGCAAGCATTAGTCACTTGAATTTGATTTTGTTGGGTAGCCAGTGTAGGTTGACAAGTAGTGGAGTGCACTCCTCCAAGGAATGTTGTCTGGCATTGCCATCTTTGCACACAAGGCAATCACAGCCCAGACTGTTCATCTGTGGTTCTCCAACGGTGGAACAAGCTACGGAAATTCATCAGAGCAGGAGCGTCCCTCTCTATGTTCAAGAATCTTATCTCCTAATACCTCTAACACCCCAACATACCTAACTAGTACTTACTATGCTCTTTCGGTGGTCTTCTTTACCTAATCTCCTTGCGCTTATTGAAAAGATGTAGCACTTACTTCAAGATCTCCTACTGAACTGAAGCTGAAACATCTGCCAAATTAGTCGATTTAAATGTAATATATATGTATAAGACTAATATTGCTAATGTAGTGTAGTGTACTATATTAGCGCTAGACTATCTAGAAAACCATTGAAGTATGTAACTGATAACTATATAGTGAATGCAGTGTATACTAGTGCCTCTTAATGTAGTAGGCCAATGTAGAAATGGCTATTTACTAATGTTTTATTATAGTTGCAAAAATCTACCTGAAAAGATGTTTTCTTGTGACTGAGAGATGGAAAAGTGTACAAATCAGACCAACAAGTTAACGCTTCAGTTTGGCTGGTTTATTCATGCACGACGGACAGATCTGGTGCTGGGTACACCAGGTCTCTCTCTGAATGACAGAACTTGAGCTGCTTATATCCTAAAGTGACCTGGGCATGGTAACTATCATCCGTAAACCTTAAGACCTTTCCCTTAATGTTTCACTTTTATTGCTTATATCCTACTGGAATTGAATGCATCACTAAATCTTTGCAAGGATGTAGATAAACTCCAAAACTCCAAAACACCAATATAACCATAAAACTTAGATGTGTGACAGACTCCTTGGTATCCTGCTCCCCCAAAAGGTCAGCAGCTTACCTAAGGTTCACATTCTTGACATCCTAAAACCAAAGTTGCCAACTTCAAAACAAATACAACCTTACACAACCAATATCTTTAAAAACCTTCATCACGCCACAATTGTTGTTGGTATCCAACCATTCAACTTCTAAAAGCCTGTCTGAGCCTGCCATCCACTCACACTATGGAGGAGAGTGGAAAAAAAGCATGTGTGAGTGAGTCATTAAAATTTTCGATCCCTGACACTGGCAGGTCCCCTCTTGACTAAAATAACTTCATTAGACATAATTGTAGAATGATTTAAGGTATGACCAACAATGGACCTCCAGATTGGCCTGTTGGTTCACAAGTCCACTGCTGGATAGGTACATAAGCACACACACACACACACACACACACACACACACACACACACACACAGTAAAAAGGAAAAAAGGACATTACATTGACTCATTTCCTGGAGACTTACTCTAATCTTAAACACGACTATTTGTCTAACCCTCAACCCTTATCATAGCTTTAAGCCGAATTTAACTGTATCCTAACTTTAAAACATGTATTCACCTTAAAATGTAATGATTTACATTATGGGAACTAGCTTTTTGTCCCCATAATGGAGCTAATTCCCCATAATGTGACTGAGTAAACAGATTTAGGTCCCTGCAACATGAGACATGAGTAACCACTGGACCACACAATTTAAATTTAATATGTGGTCAAAGGAAGCTCAAGTACACTTCGTAACAATTTGTCTGCCATCAGCAGACATTTTGCTATGTTTGCTATGTGTCACATGAAATAAATAGACAACTACGTGAGCCTGCAGTGGTATTTTACAACAATGTGCAGTCACCACAAATTTGGGACGCATGCTTTAGTCTAGGACCATGTTTTTTTTACATGTATTGTGTTGATTTTGTTCCTGACTGGAGTGGTGTTAATGTGTAGTGACATTGCATTGTCCAGGAAGGTATTTGGCCTGCAGGTTTACATACTGTACCATATTTCATGCCATTCAGACCGAATAGGGCACTTAAGTAGCATTTAAAAAACAAATGTTAAGTCACACAGAGTAGTAATAATTCCACTGTAACACGTCAAAATAAAAATCTGAAATTATGAATATTCATGGATAGATTTTCTCTATAGCTTTTTTATTTGCAGATCAATGTGCACCAAAGATTGTTCACTGCATATGTCAACACCTGGTAACTTCAATACCCCTTTTACCCTTAATGAGTTTAAACCCCTTTCATGGCTTCTTGGAGACTCTGTTGTTATTGATTGAATTGATCCATTATTGAGTTTAGGTACTGAAATACAGTTGTTTGATTATTATCAAGTCAGTCAGAAGCCCATGTCCACCCAATCACAGTGGAATGGCAAAGCAATGTTTACAGCCATTTAAGTTGTAAATGCTGTATGGTTATATACAGTGAATATATGTTGTTTTTAATATTTCCGCTTAATTTCCTTATGTAATGATATTTAAAACAGTGATACAATTTTAACCCTATATATTAAGACGAAAGCCAGAAAGCAAGTTTTGTTACACTTATAGTATTTTTAATAACGTAGGTCAAATGTACAAGTTTGGAAATTGTAAATAATTCAGTTGAAAAAGCACACTGCTCTTAGGCACCAAGCAGCTACCTGTTTCAGCATGACAATGTTTTTTAACACCCACATACTTGGCAAATGTCCTCCAGACAGCTTTTGTGCAGCTTGAATCTTGTTCATAGAGGAAGTGAAAGTTTACATGCAGTCATTAAGTAAGAGCTGAGAGGCCATGTGTCATCTTCATGATGCAACGTCTGAGGTCACCCAAACAGTGGCATTGCTTCATCCAGCCCAATCCAAACACAAATTACCATTTATTTTACCATGAAAGGGATTTTGAATGGGCAATGTGATGAGGGATATATTTTTCTAACTACACTGAAACACTAGAAACAGAAATGGCCCAGAGGCTTTGAAATCTGATGAAATCTGCTGACTCATTGCGGTGTGTGGTGCAGTTACATGTAAAACAAATGTGTTTCCAGATGTTTTTAATGAATGTTTGATCCCATATGGCTCCTCTTTTGTTAAGGAAGCTACAAAGCACATGTTTTTTTTCTCGACACAGAAACTTTATCAGCATCGAATGATCTTAAAGATGCGGGACAGAGATAATACTGAAATTAAAAATGCAACATTTTGTGAAGTGAAGGCTTGTGAATCATTGAAATTCAATCTTACATTAACAGTTGACGGCATTACCTCATTGATTTAATGTTACGGTAAATGGTAAGTGATGGATGACCTGCACTATCCACCCACACACATTGTGGTTTTTTACACACTCAAACAGATGATAAGCTACTGCTCAGGCTGCACAGAGAAAAATAGAACAATATGCTGGCAGGATCTGTCTCATGATTTACTGACGTACATTGATCTTTGTTTTATTTGTTACGAGAATCAGAAATGCTTGTCCTGCAATAAAAGGTTTGCCTTACTCTCACTTTTCACATATTATTTTCTATATCTTAGATGTACCAATGAATGTTTCCACTGTGTGTAGTATTTTGTGAAGTTTCAATGGCAAAAAGCTTTAAATTTGTTCGTTACATTTGTTGTTGAGTGTCAACAGTCATAATCTATACTGAGACTAATGCGGCTAATAATAATAGGAAGAGGCTGGGTGAGCAGGTAATCAGGTCAGCAAATAGCAGGAAACAATAGCTAATATACACATATAGTCAATGTGCAAAATTGTGGATATCATTGCGTCATATTTGGATTCTGTAGTGTCAGCTGGTTTCCGTTCTTTATCGGTCTGCTTATCTCACTGTCTGTGTTAGTACATATGATCTTACAAGCCAAGCTACTGCCCTTCACTGCTCAAATCCTGATTCTCTGACCAGATTAAAAATCACAACACATGCAAATTCAGTCCTTTAGTGTCCCCTAGAAACACTTCCGTTGTATTGTGTGAATTTGCAGCGTGTTTGTGTATTTGCATGTGTTTTCTTAAGCTGCAGTGCGATGAGCTCTCCGGGCCACCATATCAATATTACATAACTTTTTTATTCTTGATATGACAAAGTTCACAAATATTGCTGTAAATCTGGTGACTTTAAAAGTTCACGCCACTTTCTGTTAAGTTAAATGTGGCAAAATGTCGCTGTTAATTTGAGTCACATTATTGTTCATCTGTAGATACTTGAAACAATCTAAACAATCTAACCAAGCTAAACAGGTAGCTTCTTACATTTACACACACTGGCCCTCATTTATCAATCTTGCGTGAAAACAGGCGCAGATCTGAGCGCAGAATTGGTCGTACGATAGGATACACGTGTGATTCATGAAACATTCGTATCTGACCAATCCCAGCGTAGGAATGATCGGGTCTTGATAAATGCGGCGGCTGAATTCGATCATCATTAACATGTTACGCCCTTAAATATTCCTGGTTCGGAGGCCTCGCCCACTAAGGTCAAACATGGAGAGAAGAGTTACTGGCAAAAAACGAAACTTTTCAGAGATGGAGATCTACAAAATAAGGATGTGCTTTTTGGCAGTCTGAAGAGTGGGATCAAAGGAGCTCATAAAACCGCTGTGTGGAAGAGGGTGACGGAGATGACTTTGGCTCTGCAGTGCCGCCTCCTGCAGCCGCGCGCCAACACAGCTGTTTTGAAAAATAAAAGAATCGTGTGTGTCCCCCCCCCCGGCCACCTGCCCACCACGTTTAACAGTGAAAGCTTGGCATCACAAATCACCTGTACATTTATAGAGTGGTAGTTTTTGCGATTGATGAATGCGTAATCATTCATGGATGGCGCCTTCAGACGCACATGAGTGAAATCAATTGCTCCAACCAAATTTGGAAACCCAGCAATCTGGAGATCCCTGCGGTCTCTGAAAACGGGCGCACGTCTGACACGCGCGTATTGTTCCTCCAAAACAAGTAAATCTGCCATCGTTATGATTTCATAACTGTGAAAGCATCTGTTTAAATAAGGGAGTGAGTAAACATCTGACCAACCATAGTGCAACAACGATTATCTCACCAGATGCTTTTAATTGTTGTTCCAGTTGTGTCATACCCATCGGAAAAAACAATTACACAATTTTGCCATGAGTTAATTTGCAAACACACGTTTCTGCTTGTATTTATTATTATTTCAAATTTTAATATGCAATAATTAGATGTCATGTTAGGCTATTTAGCCTATTATATTGTTTTATTGTACAAAAAAGTGGTATCAGTAAAAAACGTGGGCTTTTTTAAAATTCTAATTTTTTTATCTTGTTTTATTCGTTTTAAGAATCCGTTTTGATCTGTTCTAAATATGTGACTGCTTATGCTAATGACAGCTGAGGTTTGTTTAATAATTATTTTCAGACTTAGCCAGATTTTGCTGTGCTGCACCACAAACCCAGCTCAGACCTGACGTGAGATCTGGTCGTAGCTTCCCGCTCACGTCCAAATTGATAAATGCCGAAGCTTGCATGGAAATGGTCGTACGCACGGTTTTCTGCCGTATGTTCGTTTGATAAATGAGGGCCAGTGTCTCAGATATCTGAGGACGCCAGCCGCTGATGGGGATGAGGCAGGCAGGTCGAGACGTTCAGCTAACATCAAGATTAAGAAATGGTTTGGTCGTTGAAATCACATTACAAGATTCTCCCAGGCATATAAATGTTTCAACCCCCCAACCTGTTGTTTGTTTCTTTTGGGTGGGCTCCAAGTCTTAATCGGGGTCAGCCCCCCTTGTGATTCAAACCCTGATTGCACACAAAGTCAGTGGAAACATGTGATGAGTTGCAAATTTGTCAGATGTTACAACTCGATCAATAGCTTTGCTTGTTCGCTGTGGTTTTATGAATCTACCTCATAAATCTAGAGATAAGATGAAACGTGGGAGGGACTGGAGGGAAATAACAGAAATAAACTGCAGTTTCAGGTGAGCTCTTATTTCAGTCAGAGGTTGGACTGACAGACAGTCAAAGTCCTACAGACATGGTCAGTGTCTCACTTGCTAGCTAGCTTACAGCTGGATATTTAGTACAGGAGCTTTTGAGGGCCAATAAACACAAATTGTTCAGTGGCCAAACTTGCAAACCATACAAGGTGAACATTCGCTTTGCTTTCTGTCCGAACACACCTTAAGTCATTTGATCCTTTGTTAATATGAACATTTTTCAGCTTTTCTAGACTAAAGCACAAACAGTATCACAGATTTCTTTTCATCAAATGTGATATAAACAGTTCATTACGGATTTTTTTCCAAAGCCACTATAGATACATGTGTGTAGTTGTTGGTTCAGGTGTTGGGATCTTTGTTGCAAGTCATAGGTCTTCTCTGTCCCCCATGATTCCTGTGTGCCTCTCTACTGCTGACTGTCAAACAAACGCAAAAACTGCTAAAGAAAAAAAAAAATCTAGACTGCAACAACTCTCATGCAAGAGAAAGAAAACTACGGTGGCCCTGACAGCTCAACGCACTGCATCTTAAGGAAACACATGCAAATAAACAAAACTAAAGCAAATTCAGAAAACACCTTCGTCACTTTTGTACCTTATGGAAAGTCTGAATGATCTTTTATATTCTTTTTTCCTTGAGTTTTTTTTTTTGATTGTACCATCTGATTAGATTGGAGGTCAGAGTCTGATGTCATTACTTCACCTACTAAACAAAACCACATTTTTACCTTTAGCATAAATGTCAGCAATATCAACATAGGTGGGGGTGGTGTGTGTATGTTTATGTGTGTGTGTGTGTGTGTGTCGGGGGTGATGTGGTAAAGCTGTTTGATATTCCACATGATTATTTTCTCACACCTCTGATTAAAACAAGGTCCTGGTGCCGGAAAAAAAAGCCCACACTATTGACCGATAGATCAAAATAAAAAATGTTAGTGACGCAGAAGCTGAAAAGCCCCTTCCGCAGAGATGACAAGAAAGAGGAATGTCTTGCAGGACAGGAGATAAGATCTACAGTTGAAGAAATTAATTTGGTTATGAGTCTCAACTCATATACTCAGGTTTTTGGTAATGCACTGTTTAAGGTCTATGGCTGCTTGAATCAAATGATCCATCAAACTGATAAGTGTCATGAGCATTTCCGTTTTGTCCACAGTGTACAAAACTGTGAAGCTGTTCTGTAAGTTTTATAAGTATTTTTTGTGTATAGTAATAGAGAAAAACAGACAAATTAAAGGAAAACCCTTGAAGCTTACTAAAACAATTTATGTTGGCTTTTACTTTCATTTCATTCACTACATCGGTACATCAAAGGAGAATTGAAAACGTTGTCTGGCCTTGTGGTGGAACATCACATTACTTACACACTTCCCTTATGCCCCTCATCTGTATGTGATTGGCTATCACAGTGCTTTGCTGAATGACATTACGTTGCAGCAAAAGGTAAACCACATTCAACTTTTTTGTTGCACAGTGCAATGTTGTTTTGGAGAACACCCCCCTCAATGCCCTCAAACTGCCTCAAGAGACTTACCCCATTCAAATGAATGAGATTTCTTTCATGCAGAGTGAATGTGGGTGTGTTTGCGGCCTTACAGGAAACACTTTGATGTAAAAGTTTCCAAAATAAAATTGCCTGTGGGAAAAATTATAACGCAGGAGAAGCAAAAACAGTAATACAGTTTAACATTTTTTAATTTTGGCTGAACTTTGTGACAGAAACGGATCCCCAAGTCAATTCATAATAAAAGGGACACAGCCTCTGTGAAAGTAGGATTTCTAAAAAGAGACAATAGCATTGTTTTGCGTTTTTCATCTCTTAATGATTGAGGCAGTAAGGGCCTTCTCTGAGTAAGGTGGCACAACATGACGTGTTTTACCAACACAAATGCCTTGAGGAGGAGGCTGAGCTGGATGGTTGTGTAAAGCATGTACATTTGACTCTGGAAAAAGTAATTCATCTCTTATGAGCATAAAAGCAACCTTTCCTCAACACAGAGGTCTTTTGCTGAACTTTACCATATTTTTGTTATGGGGGTGGCAGATCTGAAAATGGTAATATGGTTTTGTGGGCATGGACGGATCATTTGCTTTGCTGTTAAGGTAGGAGGATGTTTAGTCTAAAAAATGTCTAAACTTTCTTTTCCAGAGAATCAAAACTTAGAAAAATGTGCTGTGACAGAAACCACAAATATAAGGACTCTTGACTGCTTTCATGGTTTTAATGTGTGATTAAGATTATAATTTACTACCTAATAAAACCAGAGTGAAAAGATGTTCAGCAATGTAGATTATACCTCAGGTGACATTTGGGTTTTGCTGTGTGCGCACATTAACAACCAGGTCTTGAGAAGTGGTTCAATCAAAGCACAATCCAATACAAGAATATATAAGAGGTAGGAGTAAGGACTTGATTCTCTACATTCTTGTGAGTTTGGGAAAGTCTGTGGTTTGCTGCCTTACGTCACAAAACCATTTATCTTTCCATTTTTACCACAGTCCATCAGGTCGCCATCTGATCAGCCCCCCCCCCCCTCGTGTTTGTGTGTTGTACATGTAGATCTCGCCTACAGTCTCTCTGCCATTATCCATTTCCTCTCTTTTTGATCTACTGGGGGAGGTAAAGTTGGAACAGAACATGTCTACCAATATCACTGGTCTGTCTTTCCGCTGTGACACACAAACATCCCCTTCGTGGCTGCAGATCTCATACCACACGGGCCAGCTGACTTCCTGTGTAAGTGCATGGTGTGGAGGGCACGTAAAAACAAATTGTCCATTCATACACTGTTAGTTCACCTAAATAGATACTGCTCAGTATCAGATCACAGACTGAACAGATAATGACATCGACATTGCTTCACAATAATGAGACAGTCTGCATACCATACATGCTAACAGTCAGATGACTGGGAAGGGGGATGATTTGGTGACACATGTTGGTTATGGTAAATCTCATTCACAATTTTCCCGAACAATTTCCCTGCCTGCCACTCATGCCCCTCCCCTCATCCACTCTTTGTTTGCAGGAATCCATGCATGATATCATGTGAATACCTCACTACACTTTCAACAACTACACCAATGGTAAAAGAAAAATCCAAGAAATATAAAGGGTTGCCTGTTGGCCTCTTTCCATACTCAGCAAACTACTCAAAACAAATACTTGTAATTGTACGGGTCACTTTAAGTATAAGCCCCACAGATTCAGAGTGTCACTGGAGAAAGCACAGATACGCAGCATGGGGCAGTAAAATCTGTGCAGGAGCTCTCCCATCAGTCAAGGCCTACTGAAACCCCTAAAACAGCCAGAGACATCTGAACAACAGCATTTTTTTTGTTCTCCTGAGCTAGAAGGTCAGCCACACCTCCTACAAAAGTTTTCCATTCAGCATCATGTGACAAGTCCAGCAGCAGTGCCCCTCTAAAAATGAGTCACTGGGCCTCATGGAAGAATATGTTTGTATTCTTGTCCTTTATCATTGAGGTTTCCTCATACGAGTGTTCCAAGTCAGATTCACTCAAACATCTTACAGTCACTACACATACTTTCCATAAATTCAGAATGTGATGCCTTCCCTTCATGAGGAAATTTCATCATTAGTATAATCAATGCCTTTAAAATCGCTTTGAAAAGCTACATGCTCCCTTTTGTAATATATTTATGTTTGAACTGTATATAATTAAGAGATTGTGCAGAGTTTCCTCAACATTCTTCTGCTTTGCAGCTTGCTAGGGCAGTAACAGAATGGCCGCTGCAGTGTCGTTGCTGGAAAACGTTAGTTGTGTAAATAGTTGTGACTCTGTGAAATTGTGGAAGTCTTGATGTTTTGTTTTCGGCACATTTTCTTAATATGGGCTGAGTGCATTTCTTTGTGGATTTTGTATATTCACAGTATTTCTATAGCACTTAGACCTGCTTTATAATAAAAAAGAAACTTTATACAATATTGGGCCTTTATGCCTTTAGGCACTATGATTCCAGGCCAAATGAGCAGTTTGGACCATACTTAAGAGAAAAATAAGAGGAAATTCTACTTCAAGGGTAACCCACGAAACAAGCACTAATTTAACAAATAATATTACTTTGCTATATAGTTGGGCTTGATTAAACTAGAGGCCATAGCAGAGACAAAGGGCCGTCACAGTATTAAACCTTTCCTCGCTTACATGTTCATACTTATTAATGCACAGTATTATGACATACTGCAGTACACAAAATGTATGTACACATGCAGTTGGCCAAGTGGAACATTTACTGCTTAATGACTCGTTTCATAGAAAAGACATTGTGATAAAAAATGGACAGGGGGAGTCCCGCGGCGCCGTTGTGCAGGGGCTTCTTCATAGCACCTCCCACCTCTGTCTGTTAAAAGTTATAGTTCAGTTTCATGAAAACCTGGAAATTTCAGTCGACAAAAGGTTTTTTGATGCCAACGCTCAGAAAGGTGCCCTAGTTTGGTTCAGTCAACACATGCGCTTTGTTTGTCAAGTATTGGCCAGAGAAACTGCAGCTACTGACATTTTCCGTCACACCGAACTGAAACATGAAGAATTGTGTTGCAGCTTTAAGTAAATTTGAATAGCTAAGGAGCAGAATAACTCCAGAGCCATGAACACTTATCGGGTATATCAGGTTTAATGCTTAATGTCCCTGAAGGCTCATTTTTAAATCCTAAGAATTTTTCTTTAATATTATTCAAGACTAAATAAAAATAATCAAAGTAAAAAAAACAAAAACATGAGCTACTTTGTTTGATAAGGACTGTGTGAACAAGACATTGTTCTAATTTTAACTCAGGACTAATATAACATATAAGCAAATGTTACCTAGTATATCTTAGACATTTAGCACAGTTAAACATGAACATGCCACTACTTTCTTGCCTCCCATCAAATGCATGTTAAACTAAGCTTTTAATTAGCTTTTAGCTTAACCAAAGCTAAGAGTGAAAAGTGCACAATGTTGCTGAGGCTGCTGTCAAACTCCATATTAAGGGGCCTTACTTGATCCTTTCCTTGATTGTTGATCATGTCTTTAGGCTAATAGGCCTATTTCACAGCACACTGGACTTGGCTTCTTATAGTAGGAAATGCTCATACTAATGCTGAAATAGTTGCAACCAAATGTACAGTGGGGCAAAAAAGTATTTAGTCAGCCACCAATTGTGCAAGTTCTCCTACTTAAAAAGATGAGAGAGGCCTGTAATTTTCATCATAGGTACACTTCAACTATGAGAGACAGAATGGGGGGAAAGAATCCAGGAAATCACATTGTAGGATTTTTAATAAATTAATTGGTAAATTCCTCGGTAAAATAAGTATTTGGTCACCTACAAACAAGCAAGATTTCTGGCTCCCACAGACCTGTAACTTCTTCTTTAAGAGGCTCCTCTGTCCTCCACTTGTTACCTGTATTAATGGCACCTGTTTGAACTGGTTATCAGTATAAAAGACACCTGTCCACAACCTCAAACAGTCACACTCCAATGTCCACTATGGCCAAGACCAAAGAGCTGTCAAAGGACACCAGAAACAAAATTTTAGACCTGCACCAGGCTGGGAAAACTGAATCTGCAATAGGTAAGCAGCTTGGTGGGAAGAAATCAACTGTGGGAGCAATTATTAGAAAATGGAAGACATACAAGACCACTGATAATCTCCCTCGATCTGGGGCTCCATGCAAGATCTTACCCCGTGGGGTCGAAATGATCACAAGAACGGTGAGCAAAAATCCCAGGACCTAGTGAATGACCTGCAGAGAGCTGGGACCAAAGTAACAAAGGCTACCATCAGTAACACACTACGCCGCCAGGGACTCAAATCCTGCAGTGCCAGACGTGTCCCCCTGCTTAAGCCAGTACATGTCCAGGCCCGTCTGAAGTTTGCTAGAGAGCATTTGGATGATCCAGAAGAGGATTGGGAGACTGTCAGATGAAACCTAAATAGAACTTTTTGGTAAAAACTCAACTTGTCGTGTTTGGAGGAGAAAGAATGCTGAGTTGCATCCAAAGAACACCATACCTACTGGGAAGCATGGGGGTGGAAACATCATGCTTTGGGGCTGTTTTTCTGCAAAGGGACCAGGACGACTGATCCGTGTAAAGGAAAGAATGAATGGGGCCATGTATCGTGAGATTTTGAGTGAAAACCTCCTTCCATCAGCAAGGGCATTAGAGATGAAACATGGCTGGGTCTTCAGCATGACAATGATCCCAAACACACCACCTGGGCAACGAAGGAGTGGCTTCGTAAGAAGCATTTCAAGGTCCTGGAGTGGCCTAGCCAGTCTCCAGATCTCAACCCCATAGAAAATCTTTGGAGGGAGTTGAAAGTCCGTGTTGCCCAGCGACAGCCCCAAAACATCACTGCTCTAGAGGAGATCTGCATGGAGGAATGGACCAAAATACCAGCAACAGTGTGTGAAAACCTTGTGAAGACTTACAGAAAACGTTTGACCTCTGTCATTGCCAACAAAGGGTATATAACAAAGTATTGAGATGAACTTTTGTTATTGACCAAATACTTATTTTCCACCATAATTTGCAAATAAATTCTTTAAAAATCAGACAGTGATTTTCAGGATTTTCTTTTTTTTTTTCTCATTTTGTCTCTCATAGTTGAGGTATACCTATGATGAAAATTACAGGCCTCTCCTCTTAAGTGGGAGAACTTGCACAATTGGTGGCTGACTAAATACCTTTTTTTGCCCCACTGTATTTCAACTATCATTCATTTTATCAATTACACCTGTGCTTTTCCTTACTGTTAGCTGTCAAAATGTATTTTGTGAAAAGCCTGTGAGATGAGTTGAATGCTGACTTGACATGAGTGGACAGTGTGATTGCTGGTTTGTGCTGATGATGACGATTTTGTGTTTGTTGCCTGAGCAATTTATAGACTTTGTTTTCTGTAGGTACATGAGCTGTTTGCTTCAAGAACAGAATTTTATGCAGCAGTGTCCTGTAATTACCATTTGTGGCTGCAAAGGCCGCTGTTGCTGCTGCTGCTCAGTAAAAGTTACATAGTCTTGCTTTAAAGTGGCTATAGTCAATATTTTTATGATAAAAATACATCATATGAAAATGTGAAAACAATGTGACAATGTTAAAGGCATTGTCCGCAGTGATAAACCTGCAGAGAATTGTCACCTGTTCCAGTTCACTCACCCATCTCATTTTGCCCACAAGTGTCTTTTCAGCAAAAGAGATCTTAAAACTACTACCTGCTCTGCACCAAAGAGCAGACAGACACAGTTAGCTGGTGAACATTTGGCAGCTAAACAGCCAGACATCTCCCACAGGAGTTGGTACAGACCAAAAACAGAGCTAAAACCGACTGAATATTAGACTTATTTTCCAGGTGGCCGCATACACTAGTCCATATATAAATAGGCAACTGTTTGCTAACAATTTTGCCAAATGGTAAGGATATGTCAATGTTATGTTCACAACTAGTTTCAGCTGCCCAAAAGAGGTTTAAAAACCTCCTGATAATTTCTTCCATCTGCACTTGAAGAGCAATTTAATTATACCGCCGTCTCAACATTGTGTCATCTGGTCTTTTGATGTTGAAATGCTGTGTGTGCAAACCAGCAAACTCAAAAAACAAACAAAAAAACTTAATCTCACTATGTTGCTTTGATATCACACTGGAATTTTACAGTTATCTTGCTTCCTTGATTTGCAATGAACTTGACCAGAAAGAAAAAGCTGCTTAGTTAAAAAGATCGTTTATATAATCTAAAGATCTGCAACCTACATTTCTGGTAAATTCATACTTTCCATTTCATTCACACAGGGAGGAGATGGGCACATTTCTTGGACAACACGCCTACACTTTTTGGTACTGTGCTCCCAAAACAGCAAGTGTGATGGCTGTGGGGAGCGGAGAGCAGTGTGGAACAGGTTTCTGTCGCTGGCTGAGTCATTATGAACCCATGTATGCATCAGAGAGGACAGTGTCGGAGGGACACTGACAGAGGGAGAGAGAGAGAGAGCAACAGAGAGAGACCTAGATAAACATATCACACCTTTCTATGGAAAATCTAATGCATGTTGCAAGGGCAAGACGCAACCGCAAGAGGATGCAACCATAAAGGCACATATAGGATCGAAATTGAGAGAGAAAGAAAGGGAGAAGGGAGGAAGAAGTACAGACAGAGAGAGAAAATCAGAGACAGAGAGAGAGAGAGTGAGATAGATTTCCCAATATATGGACAGGGGAGTCCCCCAGGCTCAGCTACTGCGGGTCTTATTCGTCCCACCTCCACACTGGGCGACAGGCTTTATCTCGCATCATGAGTGGGCTTCTCTCAAAGCTGTTTGTCTGCATCTTGCTGTGTTTAGTGCTGCCTTCCCTAAACTGACTTACAGAGCTTCAATATGGCATGGGGAATCCCCACTGCAGCTCTCTGCCAGTATCTGTTAACTTCTCCAGCTACATTAGGCTTCATAGACATGTTATAAGCATTTGTGAGCAATTTATAGAGGGTTAATATATACTGTACAATTCCAGGAACCCTTCTGCTGACTAAAATAATAAATACTGGTGGACCCCCTTCGTGTTGCTATTGGTACACTGTCAGAAAAAAGGTACAGTCCCCACAACAATTGGATGCCGCTATGTGCCTTTTCTTTGGGAGAATGTTGGTCTCAGTTTCAGATAAGCGCTTCAGCTCAGCCGAAGAGTGTTATCTTGATAATAAATAAAGCAGAGTTTAAGTTGAAGGAATCATCTCACACGCTGTCCCGTTCACTTCAAACATTAGATTAAGCAATGGAGGTTCAGTGACCCCTGCGAAGAATACTGGTAACTACACAGAAAGGGATATGAGAAAAAATGACAATCAACTGAACAATTAATTTAAAAAAAATACTATAACATCTCACACACACCAAATACATAAATATATGCAACATGGCTGGTTTTCTACATTGTAGCACATTTGTACATTACTTTATATGTATTGGCTTTATGCTCTTTTCATTCACACTGATGGCCTTTTCAATGCAAGCCTCTGTTTCTGAGATTGTCCCATATCATCCCTACAATAATTGATCATATTTCAAAGGTTAACACTGCGTAGGCTTGAAGCTCCGGTAGCACTGGAACTTTCAGACCAAAGATTAGTAAACTAGCAACATGCCCACGAAGGAAATATCAAAAGCAATGGAAGAGCTCAGTAGCGGCCCAACCTTACAAAGCTTTCACTACACTGAGTTTGTGTTCTCTAGCATACAGTTTTTGCTTTCTCAGCAACAGGTATTCACCTTTTTCTTTTTAATGTTGTTAAATGTCTTTGTCCTTTTCTTTAACTGTTACATTCATTAATGGTATGTTTTCAAATGCTTCATAAATGACACACATTATTTTTGTTTCTAAAATAAACAGAGATTATCAGTGTTACATCTCCCAGCTATGTGTTGCCTTGATCCCTTTTTGTCTACCCATGCAAAGTTTGGCAATGTGAAACATTCCTACACACATGCTCACACACACAGCTCCACCTTCACACTGTAAATTAAACAGAGGCTAACACCGTAAACCTTTAAAATAATAAATGTAATATTAATTACATTTCAATTCACATAATTTTCATTATGTTATTCCACAGGGCCAACGTTTGTTGCTATTTTAAAATAAACTTAAGAAAACTAATTTCTAACTGCACAACAGCCACAGCCAAAAAACTAAGAGCAGTTAGCATCACTTAATTAAAGCTGTCACCTTCAGGTTTTAACAGCTGCAGCCAAATAACGTTATTCTGCTTATTCTGACAGTAAGGAAACTCCTAGATGTTTTCAGGAAAGCAAATCTGAAGGGTGTATGTGTACAGTTTTAAAGAGTATGAAACACAATTTTTCATGTCTTTTTGTCTTTCCTGATCATGCTTGTCTTTTTCAGACTGAAGTAGCTGCTAGCTTGGTAACAACTGAACACTGACCAACAGCTTATGCCACAAGATAGTAAACATTAAGTTGGAATCTCCCACTTAAAAACCACAATAAAACATGTTATATTATCATTTGTAGCTCACAACCTTAACAGTAGCCAAACGTATGGTTGTTCGCATCACTATGTGGCCACCAGCTATACTTTCATATTCATATTATTATGACCTGTAATTTCTCATATTTTTTGAATATTTATTTTATTTATCATCTTGACAATGACACAAATATGCCTGTTATAAATGATAAACTACAGTATAAACATTTTCATGTCATTTTTGAGAATAGTTATTGTGTCATTTTAAATATATAGTCACTGCTACTTCCTAAATGTATGTATGAGGACTGTCATTGGTATAGATAATATTCTGGTGCTCTCTGGTGGTGTAAAGATGAACTGCAAGAGGAGAAATTTGAATTGATATAGGCAACAGTACATACTCATATGGTTTCCAAATACACCATTTGGTAATATGTGCCATTATTTTTCTTTTTATTTTAAATGTACATATGGTTACAAAGTTTGCATTGTTGCACTGTTGGTGAATACATGAACTTTGGTGACCTGTTGTCTCAGGTTGAAGTTGATATGAAGATTTTACTTTTTCACTCTGATCACACTGGTTTTGGACAGTGAAGGTGTATTTAATGTAAGGCTGTAGTGACTGAAAGTCATTGAGCCTTGTAGTCAATGCCTGTTGTCCAATAAGTATCTTTCACAAACTGGTTTATGGGTGGAATCAAACAGGTGACACAGAGCATGGTACTATATCTATGGCTGAAATTATATCGGACTAATAATGAATGCAAAATACAGGGACTATGTGTTGCACACTCTCTTTCTCAAGTTCGTTTATTCTCACAGGTTGTGAGAAAGTTCAAGTTCTTATTAGATGAGTACTGACTATAGAGGTTAACAATGAATGACACTTTAAAAAACTGATCGGAACCTTTATTATGAGGAATTTGTTGATTCCAAATTGTGCCCATTTTTGCATTAGAATTTGTACATTCAAATATGACAGTGGTTTTAAATAAAAATTAGATATTAGTGTGGCGTTTGAGTTTTCTGTGACCGTGTCACTCAAGTAAAGTCTGGAATGATAACTATATATTGATTTGCAGTATATAAAGCGTGTACTACATGTACTGCGAAGACAATCTCACACATCCTAAACAGTAGCCTGTGAAGTGGCTCTATTCCTTCTTGCTTTAAACATGCAGTGGTTAAGCCCATTATCAATAAGCATAAAACTTAATGCCTCACCTTTGAATAATTTCCAGCCTGTATCTAAATTGCCATTTTTATCCAAAGTCATGGAAAATAATTGTCCACTCTCGGCTCTTGTCCTTCTTAGAAAATAAGAACCTAATAAAGAAAATTCAGCCATGTTTCAGGGCATGATATAGTTAGTCATAAAAAAAGTCATATTATATTAAGGCATTACATTGCATTACATTAAAAATGTTCTGGGGTTTCAACCTAGAACCGTTTTAATGTAATGCAACAGTTCTGACCATTGCATCACCTAGCCACCCTATAAGTAAATCATTTTATAGTGAGGTATAAATACATCACAGTACAGTAAGGTATAAAAGGTAATACTACAGTAAGGCATAAAAACTATATAATATAGTAAGGCATAAAAATGTCACAATATAGTAACGCATAGCCATATCATAGTATAGTAAGGCATAAAAAGTCATAGTATAGTAAGTCATAAAAATGTCACAGTATAGTAAAGCATAAACACATAATAGTATAGTAAGGCATAAAAAGTCATAGTATAGTAATGCATAAAAACATGAAAAAAAAACATAGAATAGTAAGGCATACAAAAATGAGAAAAAAAATCATAGTAAAGAAAGGGATATAAATGTAGAAAACGTCATAGTATAGTAAGACATGAAAAAGTCAGAAAAGATCATAGCATAATAAGGCGTACTTTGACTTGTTTATACCTTACTATACTATGATGTTTCAGGCCTTACTATTCTATGGCATTTTTATGCTTTACTATGCTAATACTTTTTTAAAACTTACCATACTAGTTTTATGTCTTACTATATTATGACATTTTGATGCCTTACCATAGTATGACTTTTTATGCCTTATACTATAATTTTTTATGGTTTATTACACAGTGACTTTTTATGCCTTACTATAATATGACATTATTTCAGAATTTTATGACTTACTATACTATGATGTTATTTCACATTTTTATTCCTATATCCGATATGACTTACTATAATAGGAAAGTTTTTGATGTTTTTATGCTTTATTATGCTATGACGTTTTTTTATGTTTTTATGCCTTACTATACTATGACATTTTCTGCCTTTCTAAACTATGACGTTTTTTTGACATTTTTATGCCTTACTATACTATGATGTTATTTCATATTTTTATTCATTACTATACTCTGACGTTCTATTCCTTACTATACTGTGACGTTTTTTGACGTTTTAATGCCTTACTATACTATGACGTTATTTCACATTTTTATTCATTATGATACTATGACGTTTTCTGCATTACTATACTATGATGTTTAATGCTTTACTATACTATGACATTTTATGCCCTACTATACTATGACGTTTTCTGCATTACTATACTATGACTTTATTTCACATTTTTATTCATTATGATACTATGACGTTTTCTACTTTACTATACTATGACGTTTAATGCTTTACTATACTATGACATTTTATGCCCTACTATATTATGACGTTATTTCACATTTTTATTCATTACTATACTATGACGTTTTATGCCTTACTACACTATGATGTTTTCTGCCGTTTTTATTCCGTACTATACTATGACGTTTTATGCCTTACTATACTGTAACGTTTTTTGACATTTTTATGCCTTACCATACAATAACTTTTCATGCCTTACTGTACAATATTTTCTGACATCTATATGACTTACTATACTAGGAAAGTTCTTGACGTTTTTATGCCTTACTATATATACTATGACGTTTTCTGAGGTTTTTATGCCTTACTATACTATGACAGTTTATGCTGTACTATACTATGAAGTTATTTCACATTTTTATTCATTCACTATACAAAGATCTTTTTTGGCATTTTTATGGCTAATTATATTATTTCGTCTCATGCCTGACCATACCATAACGTTTTTATGAACTTTCATGCCTTAATATACTATGATGTATCTTTGACATTTTATGCTATAATATATTATGACGTTTTTTTGACATTTTTATGCCTAATTATATTATTTCGGATCATGCCTGACCATACGATGACGTTTTTATGACATTTTATGCCGTATTGTACTATGATGTATTTTTGACATTTTATGCCATACTATACTATGATCTTTTTTGGCATTTTTATGGCTAATTATATTATTTCGGATCATGCCTGACCATACCATAACGTTTTTATGAACTTTCATGCCTTAATATAATATGATGTATTTTTGAAATTTTATGCCAAAATATACTATGATGTTCTATGCCTTATTATACTATAATGTTATTTTACATTTTTATTCCTAATTACACAATGACATTTTTCAACATTTTTATGCTTTACTATACTATGATGATTTATGCCTTACTATACTATGACGTTTTATGCCTTACCATACTACGACGTTTTTTGACATTTTTATGCCTTACTATAAAATAGCTTTTCATGCCTTACAGTAGAATGATTTTTTCTGACATCTATATGGCTTACTGTACTAGGAAAGTTCTTGACGTTTTTATGCCTTACTATACTATGACGATTTATGCCTTAAAATACTATGACGTTATTTCTTATTTGTATTCCATACCGGCTACGTTGATGCACGGTGGCGCAGTGGTTAGCGCTATCGCCTCACGGCAAGAAGGTTCCGGGTTCGAGTCCCGGCTGGGCCGTGAGATCTTTCTGTGTGAAGTTTGCATGTTCTCCCAGTGCAAGTGTGGGTTCTCTCCGGGTACTCCGGCTTCCTCCCACAGTCCAAAGACATGCTAATGGGATACTCTAAATTGACCATAGGTGTGGCTGTGAGTGTGAATGGTTGTCTGTCTTTATGTGTTTGAACGTCATAGCATATAACGGTAAAAAAACGTCAAAAGGTGTCATAGTATAGTAAGGAATAAAAATGTGAAATAACGTCATAGTATAGTAAGGCATAAAAACATCAAAAAACATCAAAGTATATTAAGGCATAAAATGTCATAGTAAGTAATAAAAATGTGAAAAAACGTCATAGTATATTATGGTAAAAAAACGTCATAGTATAGTAAGGCATAAAATGTCATAGTATAGTAAGGAATAAAAATGTGAAATAACGTCATAGTATAGTAAGGCGTAAAGACATCAAAAAACATCATAGTATAGTAAGGCATAAAAACATCAAAAAACATCATAGTATATAGTTTTAAAAAAACTTCAAAAAATGTCATAGTTTAGAAAGGCATAAAACGTCATAGTATAGTAAGGCATAAAAACGTTGAAAAACGTCATAGTGTGGTAAGGCATAAAAACATCAAAAAACGTCATAGTATATTATGGTAAAAAAACGTCATAGTATAATAAGGCATAAAAACGTTGAAAAACGTCATAGTATAGTAAGGCATAAAATGTCATAGTATAGTAAGGAATAAAAATGTGAAATAACGTCATAAAAACATCAAAAAACATCATAGTATAGTAAGGCATAAAAACATTTAAAAAAATCATAGTATATAGTTTTAAAAAAACTTCAAAAAATGTCATAGTTTAGTAAGGCATAAAACGTCATAGTATAGTAAGGCATAAAAACGTCAAAAAACATCATAGTATAGTAAGGCATAAAAACATCAAAAAACGTCATAGTATATTATGGTAAAAAACGTCAAAAAATGTCATAGTTTAGTAAGGCATAAAAACATCAAAAAACATCAAAGTATATTAAGGCATAAAATGTCATAGTATAGTGAGGAATAAAAATGTGAAATAACGTCATAGTATAGTAAGGCATAAAAACATCAAAAAACATCATAGTATATAGTTTTTAAAAAACTTCAAAAAATGTCATAGTTTAGTAAGGCATAAAACGTCATAGTATAGTAAGGCATAAAACGTCATAGTATAGTAAGGCATAAAACTGCCATAGTATAGTAAGGCATAAAAACATAAAAAAACATCATAGTATAATACGGCATAAACTGCCATAGTATAGTAAGGCATAAAAACATCAAAAAACATCAAAGTATAGTAAGGCATAAAATGTCATAGTATAGTAAGGAATAAAAATGTGAAATAACGTCATAGTATAGTAAGGCATAAAAACATCAAAAAACATCACAGTATAGTAAGGCTTAAAAACGTCAAAAAACATCAAAGTATATTAAGGCATAAAATGTCATAGAATAGTAAGTAATAAAAACATCAAAAAACATCATAGTATAGTAAGGCATAAAAACATCAAAAAAACATCATAGTATATAGTTTTAAAAAAACTTCAAAAAATGTCAGTTTAGTAAGGCATAAAAACATCAAAAAACATCAAAGTATAGTAAGGCATAAAATGTCATAGTATAGTAAGGAATAAAAATGTGAAATAACGTCATAAAAACATCAAAAACATCATAGTATAGTAAGGCATAAAAACATAAAAAAAAATCATAGTATATAGTTTTAAAAAAACTTCAAAAAATGTCATAGTTTAGTACGCCATAAACTGCCATAGTATAGTAAGGCATAAAAACGTTGAAAAACATCATAGTGTAGTAAGGCATAAAATGTCATAGTAAAGTAAGGAATAAAAACGTCAAAAAACATCATAGTATAGTAAGGCATAAAAACATCAAAAAACGTCATAGTATATTATGGTAAAAAACGTCAAAAAATGTCATAGTATAGTAAGGCATAAAACATCAAAAAACAGCAAAGTATAAAAAGGCAAAAAATGTCATAGTATAGTGAGGAATAAAAATATCAAGAAACATCATAGTATAGTAAGGCATAATAACATCAAAAAACATCATAGTATATAGTTTTAAAAAAACTTCAAAAAATGTCATAGTTTAGCAAGGCATAAAACGTCATAGTATAGTAGGGCATAAAAACGTTGAAAAACGTCATAGTGTAGTAAGGCATAAAACGTCATAGTATAGTAAGGCAAAAAAACATCAAAAAACATCATAGTATATTAAGGCATAAAAACATCAAAAAACGTCATAGTATATTATGGTAAAAAAATGTCAAAAAATGTCATAGTATAGTAAGGCATAAAAACATCAAAAAACGTCATAGTATACTATGGTAAAAAAACGTCACAAAATGTCATAGTTTAGT